>NC_057801.1:229067479-229367479 GCF_018294505.1 Triticum aestivum
GGGCTGGGCCGGCTGGGCCGGTTCTGGTGGGCTGCACGGGTGAGGCCAGGTAAGTCCTTCTCTCTCTCTCTCTTTTATTTTTTTCTTCTGTTTTGTTTTATTTAATTTCGTTTTGCCACTGTTTTGAATTTTAAACAAATTCAAACAATGCCAAAAACTCCTCTGAATAATTTTATTTGGCTAGATGGACTTTTCCAAAAGCTCATAAAATATTTCAGGGGTATTTGAAATTATATTCTAATTATATGAATATAATTCAAATTCAAATAGCTAATGATTTAAATTCAAAGTCCCAAAAATAAATCCTTAAAAATGTTCAATATTTTGGTTGGGACCAGAACCCTTACCAAAAATTATCAAACATTTAAGAAGAGCCTTTTGGAGCAATGAATGCGATTTCTAGGGTTTTTGCCCCTCTTTTATTTAGGGTTTTGAGGCTTCCAATATTCCTCAATTCAAGTTTCAGAAATATAGACATGATGCACACATGAAGCTAGGCTAGAGCAATGCCAGAAGCTAGGGATGTGACAACTCACCCCCACTAAACAAGAATCTCGTCTCGAGATTCAAGCGTAGGGTAGGATGAAGGGGAAACACAAACTAGTACAATCTTCACGATCCAGGGTGCACTTCAGTTGAACGTTGATTCATTCACCATCATTGTCTTGATGTCTTGTTTTGAGAAATCCTGCCAACATGACATGGAGGGAAGAAGGAGACTCTAGAAGGGTCGATCTTCTTGAAGATCGAACAACTCACGGAATGAGACATAGGACCATCTCTCGGGTTGAGACACGAGATACACATCAAGAGGGGTGGAAAGAAACGGATGACGAAGGTTCACTAGGTGGACAACAATTCCACACTTAAGAAGGTGGTAATCGGTTGTCAACGTAGCGAGGAGTTGAGTTGCCATGATACCACAACGAGACACCTTCGGAACCGTGACTCGTAGATATCTCCCCTTAAGTGGCAAAAGAATTACCTTTGATTCAGAGATCATTGAAACTCTTTATACCAGCTTAAGGCAAATCATAATCGATCATTTAGAGGGGTTCGGTAGAATGGCATACTCAAACTTGGATGATGTGGATTACCTTGTTGAAGACAACGTAATGGATGAATTTTGCTTATCACCGGAAATGGAAGAGACCCATGGTAGAATGGCACATTGGCGGTGCAAGCTAGGAACAAAATGCAAATGCTGGGAATGATTCTGGTAACTGGGGAAGAACCCAACAATAGAGAGTGAATTCACTGTTGGAGTGGTTATAGCATAACCGAGGAAATCTGGGGCAATCCCAGCTAGTGCCGATGATAAGACGTAGCGCTTGTGCGTGCTCTCAAGAACTTGAGCATTTCCACAATCATCAAGGTTTTATCAACAACCGCGTCAAGGGTGCTGACAACACAACATACTACCATGATGAATAGCGATGGACGATGCAGATGCGAAGGAGGATAACACTTTCTCAGATTTCACCTTAGCAAGGCCAAGCAAATAAAATCTGGATGATCGACCGAGAGACATTTAGCACTCCGCTTCTAATGTTCTCCTTGATGTGCTAGTATAACCCATTCATAGATATGGTTTGATATCTAAAACATCAAGTAAAAGGTCGGACTTCGGGAACACAAAAATCCATAGGGGCAACTAGGGAGTAAATCCTACGAAATCCCTAGGGGGGGTGGCCAACTTCCTCAAACAAGATACTATAATAATAGGTCTACCGGATGGGTGTGTTGGCCACGACATCCACCTTACTGGTTATCGAGAGACCAATATTATAGTTCTTAGGGAAATGTTCCAACCATCATATCTGCCTGAGATTCAGCTCTGGTTGGTGTTAGGATATTCCAGGCTCATCGAGTCTTAGGAAGAAAAATGAAAGTTTGCAACACAAATCGACGAGATGACGTTGCGAGATTCTCGGAAGATGAACTACAATAGCAAGCTCCAAAACATGAGCTGGTTCTGCTACAAACATGTGAACACGTTGTCCCAGACAAGCATGACCACGTGGTAGTCTTATAATAAAACACTACCGAGTTCAGGAGGGGAACCATAATCGAGGATATTGAAGTCTTGTGCATGACCTAGGATTAGCACATCAACTCCTTTTCCGTGAACAATCAATCAGTGGCTTGGTGTGCTAGGATATACATATGGAATGGAGGTTGCAAGTCTCCGAACCACAGAATACTTCGCACGTATGCATGACTGACTTGGGATGATTCCAGAGGAAGCAAAACTAACTTTCTCAAATTCACGGCGGCAACTTTCACCAAATGCACGTGTATAAAAGGAAGTCACTCCTTTCATCAACAAATACTTCATGAGCTAGCATGAAGAAAATGCTTTCAAAAGTTTCCAACACTAGCTTAATGTCCAACAAAATCATGGAGGAGATAAGGATGTTGTCAATGGGCTCAACAACAATTCATCTGGGTTTCCTTTTAAAAGGAATTCCATAGTTAAGTGAACAAGTGATAGCATTGGTCAGACCAAAAAGATATAATGGTGTATGCTCGAGGGATCAACCACGAGTAAGTCAACATTACGAATATCGTTGGTACTAATTTGATTTGACGATAGCCTACACTCAAATCAAAGGATTGACAAGACAATAGGTCCAGCAACTGATCACAGGGACCAATCGATGAAGATATCATCTTTCTTCAACACACACAAACACAAGATATCCCTTTTGAAAAATGAACTAAGTTAGGCAAGCTTTTATCTTCCAACTCTCCAAGTTGTTGTCTAGCTTAACCAACTAGCTCCGGGATATCCAACACAGATTCTTGGAGAAAGGGTGGTTCACAAGAAACCAACTTGATCACGAGCTCAACATAACGGTCAGGTGACAACCTGGTAATACTTCCGAGAAGATATTCAGAAAATCACGAACCACCGGTATGTTACTAAGCTCGAGAACAATCTTGCTTTTCAAGGCAAGACGATATGATCAATAGAGCAAGGATTTGAATAATCCTAACTCATCGATCGAGGAGTGCACCGAGGACAAGGATTAGGTAGCATGATCAACCTTAGAATGATGATTCAAAACCAACACGCTAAGAATGAAATTATTGTCCATTAACTACCAAGCAACAAGGTTGCTAGGAGTATTGAATTCACACATCACGATTCACTTGTCGGCATTCTGGTTGCGACAACACGGAACCGAGGGATGAATAATAATGGCGAGAAGTATCACTACATCAAGAATTCACAAGAGCCGGTGCAATTCTCATGAAATTCCTGACATAAAGACGGGTAATACTTCAGGGTAGAACAGAATCAAAAGATGGGCTGGCATTTTGATCTGCGGAGCACAATTGCTTTGACCCAATCCTAGATATGGAAGAGGTACTGGAGTTTGTTTCTCCTAGTCATTCTGCGATAGAATGGCTTGACGGACCACAAGAGTAATAGGCATCGATAAACGAACGCACGCATACTCTTGACTATCAATTGATAGACGAGGGTCAGAATGCAACTAAAGAGAACAACTCAAAGGAACATATAATTTTCTGAGTTGTGGATGCATAGATTAGTATGTCGAACCAAGTTCAACATATTTCTTCCGGATAACCCATGCAGAAAGGTAGAACTGGCAGAGTCACGATTTATGAATGGAGAACTCCTCAAGAGTACTCTAATTGTGATTTTTTTGATCCAATAAACATCTGCCATAAGTAGTTCATGGTATTTGGAAGAAGAAGATACCACGGACTTCAAGGACTATCGCAAAGGTTACTAATATCCTAAAGGCACTAGCAATTACTATCAACATGAAGTAGGTAGAGTGAATCTCGGGTTCAGAACCCAGGAGTAGAATACCTACTACTAAGTAGCATCACGTGATGCTTCCGAGAATAAAGGCCAGAATCTTCACACTAGGACACAAATCATGGCTAGACCACTAGATGATCCCCTAAGCACTTAGGGTCATAATAATAATTCCAACATATATGTCGAGGCAATAATTACCTCAACACACCGATTAGTGTGGTTAATCTGGCCCATGGGAACATCGGAAACAGAAGGAAGGGATTTGCAAATGCATCGGACTATTTAGAAACCTGGGATGACTCGGACAGCATAACGGCTATAATTGCTCAAAAAGATTTGAGACAATCACAAAAATGGTGGCATAACCACTCAGAAGCACAATATCAAGGTTCCGAGATCAACAATTAACATACGGAAGTAGTAGGAACTGAACTGAGACTTAAATCCAACAATCTTATAAGTCTACTGACTAGTAACACGTGATCCTAATAGAAAGAAGAGATAGCCTAGTTCTTAATCCCCACAGGAAAGATAAGATGACTCAGATCAGAAGGGCATGAGGTATAAGGAGTAAAAAGAGCCTTACGTTCCATCCCACAATCAATTCCCTTATATAACTAAAGAATTTCTAAACTCAACTTCGACCAGTTTGGCTTGGTAATCCTACAGGCAGTCAAGCTCTGATACCAACGCTGTCAGGACCCCGACTCAATGCCACATCGATCTAGCATGTAACACCTCATATCACTTTGCGGCCTCACGCACGGTATTCCCACGGGTGTCGCCTTACCTTTGCCCGGGACCGTTTGCGCCTTTTGGCACACGTATATGACAGTGTCACTAGCATCCATATGATAAGGAGCCCGGGCTGACATGGCTAGTCGTAAACCCAAAGCGGCACAGACTTACAGGGACAGGCATCCATGACCCAGCATCGAACGTGTCGGTCATCAGTGAGTGAATCCAGGCTGTAGCACTGGGCTAGCAGGACTCCGGTGAACCGGGCTGTAGCGGGCTAACAGGACTCCGGTATTCACCGCGTGACATTTCCCCGAAGGGACAGACACAGGAACGAAGAAGGACACATGCCGGCCAGCCTAAGTGTTCCGGAGCAGTAGCAAGCTACCATGGCTCGGTGGAAACACTAGGAGACATTTCCCCGTAAGAGAGGCTACTAAAGATAAACAACTAGATGGTCAGATCCCACACATACCAAGCATTTCAATAACATACACACAATATGCTCGATATGTGCAAATACAACATGGCATCACAACATGACTCTATGACTCAAGTAATCTATTCAATAGGCTCCGAGGAGCGAGATATTACAAACATGGGTCTCATGACCCAACATTCAGAGCATACAAATCAAGCACAAGCGGAAGCTATCATGTCTGAGTACAGACATCTATAAATGAAAAAGGCTGAGAAGCCTGACTATCTACCAAATCCTGCCGAGGCACAAGATCGTAGCTGAGGTAACAAGCTAAACGTCGAAGACCACGCGGAAATAATAGTGAGACTGAAGTCTCTCTGCAAAAACATAAAATAGGCAAACATGAGTACAAATGTACCCAGCAAGACTTACATCAGAACTATCTACATATGCATCATTATCAACAAAGGGATGGTGGGGTTTAACTGCAGCAAGCCAGCTTTGACTCGGTGGCTATCCTGAACTACGACTGCGAGTAACTTTTTTGAGGTGGCGCACACGAGTCCACATATTCACCATATCAATACACCACTATGGATCCGCTCCCGTCTCCCTACGAGAACGCCATCCATAGCACTCACGCTTATCTTGCGTATTTTAGAGTATCCACTTTCACTTGTCTATGAACTGATATAAGCAACCCAGAAGTCCTTTTCCGCGGACACGGCTATTCGAATAGATTAGGTTAACCCTGCAGGGGTGTACTTCTTCATACACGCTCTCACCACTTACCGTCGTTTACACGACATGTACTCGGCAACCTTCAAGCGGAAGCCCAACGTGGGTGTCGGCCACGACCTACCTAATCACCTAAGTCTCTAGTCCAGGTTTATCGCCTATTCGGGTTCCATCCATGAGGAGATCCGGCCGGAGTTTCGCTCACAGCCCCAAACGATGTGAACAGGGTTCCCGAGACACCAAACGGGCGCCCGGTACACCGTGCCACGTGCCTACCGCATCACAGCCCACCCCTATGGTCAGCGCTGCCCACGGCCTCCAGCATACTACAAACACCAGAAACTACTTGCAACTCCTGGACAGAGGACAAGGGTGATCAAGAAGCCGAGAGGGTCCATTGGTTTCGGGCCCAATGCGTGGTAGTAGCTGAATCATGGATCACAAACACAGAACTCAGTTCCTGAGGACGGCTGCAATGAGACAACCCACCATGTACTCCTACATGGCCTCTCACCGCTACCTTTACCAAATCGTGTTCACACACTTAGCTCACACACAGTAGGACAGGTTCACACGCCTCTGATTCATCCACGATGAATCAGACCTGACTCAACTCTAAGCAATAGCAGGCATGACAAACAAACATGAATGAGTAGGCACATCAGGGCTCAAACAACTCCTACTCATGCTAGTGGGTTTCATCTATTTACTGTGGCACTGACAGGTCATGCAAAGGACAAAGGGGTTCAGCTACCGCAGCAAGTAACAGATGAATCGGTGTTGTCCTAATGCAGTAAAAGAGAGCAGGAGCGAGAGAGTAGGATTGTATCGGAATGAACAAGGGGGTTTTGCTTGCCTGACACTTTTGAAGATAACATTGAGTCTTCATCAGTGTCAACGATCACATCATCGGTATCACGTCTATCGAGAGGGGACAAATACCGGCAACACAGAAGGGAACACAATCAATGCAATGCACAATATGATGCATGATCATGACATGGCAAAATGAATGTGTTTTGAGCCAATGCAACTAGCAACAGATTAAATGAAGTTGGTTTGAATACAAGATTCAAATTCAAACTCCATATGTGATTATTTAAATGCCCTTTATTTGATTTGTGCTAAACAGCAGCTATAAGTTGTTCTAACATGCATGAAAATGGTACAGATGGATTCCTTGAATTTTTCTGATAATTTTTCATATATAAATTATTTAATTTGGAGTTACGGTTAATTTTCTATGAATTTTAGAAGTTTATATTCATTTTCTGGAATTTCAGAATTAAATTAAATCCAGAAAACATTACTGCGTCAGCATGACGTTGGCATGACGTCAGCAAGTCAACAGGGGCCGGCTCGGGTCAAACCTGACGTGTGGGGTCCACACGTCAGTGACACAGGGGCTAATCCCGCGTTGACTCGGGCTTTGACCCGCTACGGGGCCCGCTGTCAGTGTCACAGGGTTAGTTAGCAGGGTCATTAGCCCCTAACGACGACGCCACGTCAGCACGCCGGAGACCAGCCGACGGCGACCACAGAACACGGCGGGGCACGCCGGACTTGCGCTAGAGGCGTCAGTTTGGCGCGCTGAGGGCACCAGGGGATGGCCCTTGCTCCCGCGCATCCAGAGGACCGAGTGGGAGGTCGTGGGGTCGCCGGAACTCATGCCGGCGACGAGCTTTGGAGGCGATGGTGTTCGGTGGTGCTCGGGCGCGTCGCTACGGTGCATCAGTGAGCAAATGGAGAGGCTGGGCAGCACCTGCTAGACATGGGGAGCACTAAGAGCAGCTCAGTGAGGCCAGGGGAGCACGGAGGCTATGCGTGCAGCAGCAATGGCGGACGGTGGCTTCGGTGCTCGTGGGGAACGGCGCTACGGCACGGAGGGGAGCATGCTGAGTTAGGGGAGAGGGTCAGTGACTCACGGCGATGACGAGGGGACGCTCGGCGAGGTCGGCGACGGTCCGGAGCCGGCGAATTTGACGAAGATGGCCGGCGGTCCCGAGGTTGAAGAAGGCATCGAGGGCGGTGTTGTGGCACGTCCGGGGCCTCGTGGCTCGTTGAGGAGGTAGAGGGAGGACCGGCGGAGCTTCCTGGGGCGTCGGTGAGCCGTGGGGTGGCCGGTAGCCACGGTGGCTCTCGTCGGTGGCGGCGGCTCCGTTCGGTCGCGGGAGGGGAAACAGAGGAGCGAGGGGGAGGGAGGTCCAGAGAGCGAGGGAGAAGTGAGAGGGGGTCGGGGCTGCGTGGCGTCGCGGGAGGGACCAGGGAAGGAGGAGGCAGCTAGGCAGGGAGGAGGTGGCCTCCTCGGCCGCGCGCGTGCGAGCACGCAGCTGCTCCCACTGGCAAGAGGAAGACGACAGGGGGGGAGTAGCGGTGGCGGGCTGGGCCGGTTCTGGTGGGCTGCACGGGTGAGGCCAGGTAAGTCCTTCTCTCTCTCTCTTTTATTTTTTTCTTCTGTTTTGTTTTATTTAATTTCGTTTTGCCACTGTTTTGAATTTTAAACAAATTCAAACAATGCCAAAAACTCCTCTGAATAATTTTATTTGGCTAGATGGACTTTTCCAAAAGCTCATAAAATATTTCAGGGGTATTTGAAATTATATTCTAATTATATGAATATAATTCAAATTCAAATATCTAATGATTTAAATTCAAAGTCCCAAAAATAAATCCTTAAAAATGTTCAATATTTTGGTTGGGACCAGAACCCTTACCAAAAATTATCAAACATTTAAGAAGAGCCTTTTGGAGCAATGAATGAGATTTCTAGGGTTTTTGCCCCTCTTTTATTTAGGGTTTTGAGGCTTCCAATATTCCTCAATTCAAGTTTCAAAAATATAGACATGATGCACACATGAAGCTAGGCTAGAGCAATGCCAGAAGCTAGGGATGTGACAACGCGATGGAGCCAGTAGCCCCAAAGTTCAACCCATGGTCCTCCTGCCCGATCACCTTTGATCGAAGGGACCACCCCACCAGCATCCGCCACGGCGGATTCGCCGCATTGGTTTTAGACTTGTCGATGGGTTTCACCTCACCAGAGCCCTGATGGACGGCGGCAGCAGCCTGAACCTGCTTTATCAGGATACAGTGTGCAAGATGGGCATAGACCCCTCAAGGATTAAACCCACAAAGACGACCTTCAAAGGTGTCATATAAGGTGTAGAGGCCAATTGTACAGGCTCAGTCACACTTGAAGTGGTCTTCGGATCCCCGGATAACTTCCGAAGCGAGGAGTTAATCTTTGACATAGTTCCGTTTCGCAGCGGCTATCATGCTCTGCTCGGACGGACCGCGTTTGCAAAGTTCAACGCGGTGCCGCACTATGCATATCTCAAGCTCAAGATGCCAGGCCCTCGAGGAGTCATCACGGTCAACGGAAACACTGAACGCTCCCTCCGAACGGAGGAACGCACAGCGGCTCTCGCTGCAGAAGTACAGAGCAGCCTCTTAAGGCAATTTTCGAGTCCGGCAGTTAAGCGACCGGACACGGCCAAACGCGCCCGGAGTAACCTACAACAAGACCACCTGGCACGTTCCGAGCACGTGTAGCAATGCGGCCCCAACCCCAGCCCTTGCAAAATATCAAGACCGGTACTTCACGTACATCATTACACTCTGGAGATACCATGGGCATAGGGGGAGGGACACGACCACAACAGGCCCAGAGTGCGGCTCAACCACACGAGGGGCTCCCAAGTGTGTCATCTTTTCTTTCTTTTTTTTTCTTATCCACAGGACTCCATTTACTAGAGGCCTTGTCCAGCAGCAGACCTGCCGAACTCACGATGCAACAACCAGGGAAGGACAAAGGCTACGACGAGTATCCAGGTGGTCTCCGTTACGAGCATTAAATCTGTTTTATACACCATTCCGCAGCCTACCCTTGGAGGGGGACACGTTTAATAGTCCCATTCCTTGCTTACCGCACTATTTGTATCGTTCTGCATTCATGGCAGTATTTCCTGAATAAAAAATGCATCGCCTTTTGCTTATAATTGCATTTCTTTCTTATACATATGTTCATTTAAGACATGTTGCATCCGTACACTTTGGTACGGCTAAATGCACCAGGGGCTTAAGTTCCCCACATTATGGTGTGATAAGTCCGAACACTTTCACAAGTGCGGCACCCCGAACTTATAGCATTATATGCATCGGCTCCGAATCATGTCATGGGTCAATAGTTGGGTTTGCCCGGCTCCCATGTTTTGGTACCTTACGTTCTGTTGTATCGGCTAAGGTAGCACTGGGAGAACCACTGCGATTGCACCCCAGTTGAGCTGGGCGAGCGCCTCAGTGGAGAAAGCTAAAACTGACCGTCATGATGAGGCGAGAGATGGTCGCTGTTCGAGAGGTTTTTTCGAGTCCCTAAAGACTTATGCCGCTTAGAGCGAGGAACCGGCTTTGTCCGGCCCAGGCGTGGATAGCGCCCCGAATTCGGTCTTCCGAACACTAGGGGCTTCGCCGAAATTTAAAATTATAGAATTCTATGGCTAAGTGAGAGTGTTCAAGCACTATAAGTCCGGTTGCCTCGTTCGTTGTGTTAAGCGCCTCCCTAGATGTACCCAAAAAGGGGAACAAGAGCGCTCAAGTTTATCCCAAACACCCCAGCACTCGTGGCATGGGGGCTGAAGCCAACGACTTGCCATCTCTCAGATTCGATAAATGGCCGCACAGAAGGTAATATTTTAAATCAAGAAGTGTTTCTTAGCGCATATGAACAAAGTTTTCAGTGCACATGATAACAAAATGTGAGTCTACTCAAATATTACATCTTTGGAGCAATCACCCGCAATCATGCGGGCACCCTTCAGGACACCCTTATAATACATCTTAGGCGTGCGATACTCCTTGCCCGTCGGCGGCGCGTCCGTCACAAGCTTCTCAGCGTCCATCCTGCCCCAGTGCACCTTTGCACGGGCAAGGGCCCAAAGGGCACCTTCAATGCAGGCGGATTGCTTGACGACTTCAACCCAGGGACACGCATCCACCAGCCGCCGCACCAGGCCGAAGTAGCTCCCAGGCATGGCCTCCTTGGGCCACAGCCGAACTATGAGGCCCTTCATGGCCTGTTCGGCCACCTTGTGGAGCTCGACCAGCTGCTTCAGCTGGTCACTAAGGGGCACCGGATGTCCGGCCTCAGCATACTGAGACCAGAAGACCTTCTCCGTCGAGCTCCCCTCCTCAGCCCGGTAGAAAGCGGCAGCATCGGACACGCTGCGGGGCAGATCTGCGAATGCTCCTGGAGAGCTTCGAATTCGGGTAAGTAATAGGTAATTCACATTCACATGCTTGTTTTGCATGAAAAATTCCTTACCCACCGCTATCTTCTTCAACGCCTCGATTTCCTGGAGGGCCTTGTGGGCTTCGGCCTTAGCGGCTTTGGCACTCTCAAGAGCCAATGCAAGCTCGGACTCTCGAGTCTTTGAGTCGCGCTCTAAACTCTCATGTTTTTTCACAAGAGCCTGGAGCTCTTGCTGCACCTCCGCCATCCGCGCCTCCTGCTTCTCTCGCTCGGCTCGCTTCGCGGCCGCATTGAGTTTGGCCGCGGACACCGCCTCCTTAAGGGTCGCCACCTCGTTTGTGGCCCCTGGAGTACCCACGTTATCCTTGTTATTTCTCTTGCAACCAAATCCTTTTCTGTAAGGTACAACTTTAATACGGTGTTAATCACCTTCCTTGTCCTCGAGCTGCTTCTTGGCACGGCCGAGCTCGCTCTTGGACCGCTCGAGGCTCTGCTTCAAAGCATTGACCTCCACAGTCAGTGCGGCAGAGGTTAGCAGCGCAGCCTGCAATCCCATATTGACATATTTTTAGACTCCTGCGTATATCTTTTTAGATCCTCAGTCCGGCTTTTCTTTCCGAACACCGAACCGAGCATCAGGGGATACTGTCTATGCGGTATTATATTACATATCTGAAAATTCTTACCTCAAAGCCTGTTAGAAGGCTGCTGCAGGCTTCGGTCAGCCCGCTCTTGGCGAGCTGAACCTTCTGAATCACCGCACTCATGACATTGCGGTGTTCTTCTTAGATGGAAGCGCCGTTGAGCGCCTCCAGCAAGTTATCCGGCGCCTCCGGTTGGACGGAGGCCGCCGGTGTCACAGTCTTGCCCTTCTTGCGAAGGGGCCGCCCGCCGGACTCCAGAACCACTGCAGGTTCCGGTGCGGAGTCCGGTGCAAAATCCGGGAGGTTGCCCTGCGGCACCTCCGGAGCCTCCTCCTCCTAGTGGGTCCCCTCCTGGGATCCCACCTTGGCGTCGTCAGCGTCACAGGAGGTGGAGGCGGTCGGAAGGGAATCCATATCCGACGTACCCAAGGACCCGTTCGATGAAGCAGGAAGATCGTCCTTGGGCGGACCATTGGGTTGTATGCGGCATTAGAAAGACACTATGTGACAAAAAGAAAAATTATAAATCATCTAGGAGTCCGGATACTTACGATCTCGCCAGGGGCTTGGCCCGTGAGGGCCACTCCTCGTCGCCGTCGCCGACGTTGGCGGAACAGTCCGGGGGAAGGGTCCTTCCCTTCTTGGACCCTTCGGCCTCCCTCGCTGGGGAGGCCTTCCTCTTCTTCTCTCCCCCCGCTAGGGGAGAGGCCTCTTTCTTCTCCTCCTCGTCCTCGTGGGAGGAGTCCGCCTCGGAGTCATCGGACGATGAGTCCGATACCACCTAACGCCGGGAACTCCTTCGGGTTCCCGTGGCCTTCTTCTTGGCCTTCTTCTCCGGCACTATGTAAAGTGCCAGGACCAGCAGCCCTGTCAAACGGGCATCCGCTGGGTCCTCTAGAAGGGGAGCCGGACAATTAACCTGTCCGGACGTCTTCTGCCAGTCCTGTTAAAGGTATTGGGAGTTTAGATCCCGCATAGAGTCAAACTATGAAAAGCAAGTGTCCCATAAAGGATAACATGGCTTACCTCGCCAGCCGGACGCTGCATGCTGAATCCGCGATCTTCAGTAGCGGATGCGGGAGCTTCGGCGCCCTTGAACAGCACCCTCCAAGCAGCTTCGTACGTAGTGTCAAAGAGCCCGCTCAAAGTCCGGTGTTGTGCCGGATCAAACTCCCACAAATTGAAGTCCCATTGCTGGCAGGGGAGAATCCGGCAGATGAGCATGACCTGGATCACATTGATAAGCTTGAGCTTCTTGTTCACCAGGGTCTGGAGACAGGACTGGAGTCCGGTCAGCTCTTCCAAACTACCCCATAGCAAGCCCTTCTCTTTCCAGGAGGTGAGCTACATGGGGATGCCAGATCTGAATTCGGGGGCCGCTGCCCATTTAGGGTCACGCGGCTCGGTGATGTAGAACCACCCCGATTGCCACCCTTTGATGGATTCCACGAAGGCACCCTCGAGCCAAGTGACGTTGGGCATCTTGCCCACCATGGCGCCTCCGCACTCCGCTTGGCTGCCCTTCACAACCTTCGGCTTGACATTGAAGGTCTTTAGCCACAAGCCGAAGTGGGGCTAGATGCAGAGGAAGGCCTCACACACGACGATAAACACCGAGATATTGAGGATGAAATTTGGGGCCAGATCGTGGAAATCCAGGTCGTAGTAGAACATGAGCCCCCGGACAAAGGGGTGGATTGGGAAGCCTAGTCCACGAAGGAAATGGGGAAGGAATACGACCCTCTCATGGGGCCTGGGGGTGGGGATGAGCTGCCCTTCGTCAGGGAGTCGATGCGCGATGTTGCTGGACAGATATCCGGCGTTGCGCAGCTTCTCTATGTGCCCCTCCGTAACGGAGGAGGCCATCCACTTGCCTCCCACTCCGGACATGGCTGGAGAAGGTCGAAGTGGGATGAGCGGACTTGGGCGCTGGAGCTCGAGTGCGCGGAGATAGATAAGCAAAGGAGGAAGAAGGTGTAGGTAAAAAAGGTGGATCCTTATCCCCTTATATATGGACGGATGAAACTATGCGTCCCTACTGGCCTGGTAAAACTCGCTTATCTCCCAAGCGCCACAATCAATGGCGCGGTTGGGTTACCCACGTCCGTATTAATGGGAATCCCGGAATAAGGGGGACACGATCTCTGCTTCGACAAGACGTGCCAAGGAAACCGCTTCACTAAACGCGCTGAGGTGGTATAATAAAAACGGCTCAAGTAAAGCCTTGGTTGTGGTGTGACGTCACGCCACAGAATACGTCAGCAGATTGAACGTGTGAAAATATTATTCTCTCTATGGTTGTATGTGGAATTTATTTTGCAGAGCCGGACACTATCCTGGTGTTCACAATCTTCTATGAATTCTTCGGAGGAGGAACCTGCCTTGCAATGCCGAAGACAATATGCGCGCCGGACTCGTCGTCATTGAAGCCTGGTTCAGGGGCTACTGAGGGAGTCCTGGACTAGGGGTGTCCGGATAGCCGAACTATCACTATCGGCCGGACTCCAAGACCATGAAGATACAAGATTGAAGACTTCGTCCCGTGTCTAGATGGGACTTTCCTTGGCGTGGAAGGCAAGCTTGGCGATACGGATGTGTAGATTTCCTACCATTGTAACCGACTCTGTGTAACCCTAGCCCTCTCCGGTGTCTATATAAACCGGAGGGTTTTAGTCCGTAGGACACAACAACAATCATACCATAGGCTAGCTTCTAGGGTTTAGCCTCCTTGATCTCGTGGTAGATCCACTCTTGTACTACCCATATAATCAATATCAATCAAGCAGGAGTAGGGTTTTACCTCCATCGAGAGGGCCCGAACCTGGGTAAATACATCGTGTCCCTTGTCTCCTGTTACCATCCGCCTAGATGCACAGTTCGGGACCCCCTACCCGAGATCCGCCGGTTTTGACACCGACACCGGTGGATGAGCAATCTAGGGTTTCGAGAGGGGAGGGGAGAAAGGGCGATGAAGTACGGACAGCATGATGTAAGATGCTCTGGTGCTGTGGAGTTAGTCGTTTTTGCGGGAGGGGGGAGAGGAAATGGGGGTGCCGTGTAGTGGGCGGAACCGGAAGTTACCAAAGCAGCCCCGACCTATCATGTAGATGAGGGCGATATTGTAACTGTTGGTCTCTGTGCACCAAGGATAAAAGGAGGATGTCGCATGCTAAAGACTAAGGTGGCGGAAATTTTAGAAGGAGGCGGGAGATTTTGCCGCCCGCGGGATCGTTCGTATCCAGTTTCAACTAATTTTGGACCGTGCTAGCGGGAAGGTCATGCTAGACTGTGTACACGGGGCACGCGTCAGCAGTTAATAACTGGTGTGAAGTCCACCCCAGAAAAAAAGACAATAATTTGGGATGATGCGCCGATAACTTGGACGTTCACACGGGCGCGGCCAATCATACGGGTGTAGTGGCGCGTTCACAAAAAATGGATCAAACTCTCAGCCTATGTATTTCTCGTGTAAATAGATAATTTAGTGCCATTGGTTATTTACTTTAAACATAATGCATTGACGTGTTAGTGTAGAGGCGCACAAAAAGAAATGGATATTGTAGTTAGCTACTTAAAAGTGTTACCTCATATGATTAGATAGCCTCCATTTCATAAATTGCGTAACCATTGAATTCATATATGAATATTACATATATTACTTCAAAATAGAAACTTAAATCATCCAAGACTGATGAATTTGAATGCAAGAGTAACAATGGTGCATGTGCATGATAGCTACATTGGTTGTTTCAAGAAACATCACTGTAACTTTGGCATGCACAACTGAAAAAGGTTTATTTAAATAGAAAAAAATGTGATATGTGAGTGTCCAATCTTTATAGCGTTCAATCGATATTGTACCTTTGGCCACGATACGAAGTACATATTGACTTATGTTCAAGCGAAGCACGTCCACGGTCGCTAGATAGTGATACGTGAATGAATTGTGCAATCTCTCTCACACGCATACATATCTCATTTCCCTGTGGGCATCGGAATCACACACGTGCACTTCGTGTATTTCTCTCCCTCCGTCAGGGTTAAATTCGTCTTTCTACCCCATCCTACAAGTCTCTCACACAGAAACACACACGCTCTCTATGTCTAACATGCCCACCCCTTTAATTCCGCCCACCCACAGCCACTAATGTCTCAAAGTATAATAATGTCTCTCACACATATGCTATCTACCTATCCCTTAATATAGCTAGATATGTGTCACACAAACTCCTTCTCCCTACTAGCAAGATGCCCATGTGCGTTCCACGGAACATCAAGATGCATTTGTATGAGAAATTTATCTTGTGGGAGAAAAGGATGAACGAGGGAATGCCTTATTTGCAAATGCAGAGAGGGGTGTGGGTATCTTCTTGCAAAATTGCCATATTTTCCTTCATGTCCGTCGGATATAAATCGGATGGCCTATATTGTAGGATGGCAGGAACACCATCATCACCAACTCTGTTTTTTATAAGAGTAGAGATATGTGAGTGTCACTGCCCCCTCCCCCCCACACACACCCACACTTCCCAACACCGAAGGAGTAGGGTGACACCTCGATCTTGATACTAAGCTATCGACTGGCTTCTCTCTCAAACATACACACACACACACACTACCCGGCACCGAAGGAGTAGGGTGACACCTCGATCTTGATACTAATCTATCGACTGGATTCTCTCTCAAACATACACACACACACACTACCCGGCATTGAAGGAGTAGGGTGGCACATCGATCTTGATAATAATCTATCGACTCCTCTTTCAAACACACACACACACACACACTCGCTAGTTGTGCCTCTGTGCCTACTGCGCACACTCTCGATACGTCTTTCTCTCCCTCCCTCCCCCCTAACAATGACAGTAGAAGGGTGAAAACTCGATCTGATCATAATCTGTCAATTGGTTTCTCTCTCAAACATTGTGTCTCGGTGCCTCGCTCGGTAGCCCCTCGATATATAGACTTCTCGCGTGTGCACAACTGTAGTGACAATGACGCTGAACCCAGTGGGCCTTGTTTTTACCGGCCACATGTGATAGTTTTCACCCTGTTTTCTGTTAATTGACAAGGCAACCTTTTCTTTGTTACTACTCCCTCCGTTCCGAATTACTTGTCGCACATATGAATGTATCTAGATGTATTTTAGTTCTAGATACATCCATTTCAGCGACGAGTAATTTGGAACGGAGGGAGTACTAGTGAATCTGAAATCATTCAGGGCAGACATAAAACATATTACTTCAACCCAATTATCACAGCAACTACTTTAAAAGAAATTAGCTAGCTGCCCGTGCGTTGCACGAAACATCAAGATGCATTTGTATGAGTAGTTTATCTTGTGAGAGAAAAAGGTTGAACGAGGGAAGGCCTTATTTGCGAACGTGGAGAGACGTGTGGGTATACTTTTGCAAAATTGCCATAGTTTCTTTCCTATCCGTTAGATATAAATCCGACGGCCTATATTGCAGGATGGCATGCACACCATCATCACCAACTCTGTTTTCTACTCCCTCCATCCGAAAATACTTGTCATCAAAATGGATAAAAATAGATGTATCCAAAACTAAAATATGTCTAGATACATTTACTTTTATCCATTTTGCTGACAAGTATTTCCGGACGGAGGGAGTATTTGTCTTTTTAGAGATTTCAACAAGTGACTATGACCGGACCTTACCAACATACTCAAAAAAGTAGTCCATAATTTTGATGTTACCCTCTTTTCTTGGCGGTGCAGTGCCATCTGGATACCTCATAAATAAATCAAGGACAAATCTGACCCCTTCCTGAAAAGACATACGTAGCAAAATGAGTGAATCTACACTCTAAAATATGTCTACATACACATCCGTATGTGGTAGTCCATTTGAAATCTGAAAAAGACAAATATTTAGGAACGAATGGAGTATATATAAGAGTAGACATGGAGATATATCTCCATCATGGTCTACCACAAAAATGTGCTGGGCTGGTTAGCGCCGGATGCTCGCAACGCGATGACATGAGTTCGAATTCTGTCTTTTAACTTTAGATTTGTATATTATATATTACTCTACTTATTTAATATATACTTCTTTCACTATTGTACTGACAGTGGAACCCACAGAGTACTTAGAATATTAAGGATGGACTTGTTTCTTTTTAACTTTCTGTACGAAGCTGTAGCCACCCTGCAAGTCACGTGTACACTGTACATGCAATTAACTTTTTATAGAGGGACAATCATACAGGCAATTAACTCAAATGGATTGGATGTCACTCTATTATTTCCAGCATAAAGAGCATCTCCAACGGCACCCGGCAAATTTCCTCCTGCTTCCTTCCACGGAGGACGACATCAAATGCCAGCAGCATACATTTTTACATCTCTAACCAACCAGATGAAATTTGTGCAAACACGGACTGATTTCATATAAGCATGAAGGATTTCGTATAAAAAGCCGGATCTTCATGTAAACATGATGGATTTCAATACATTTACATGAACTAAGAGGTGCCAATCCGGCTCTCTTGTATAATTAATACTCCCTCTGTCCGGAAATACTTGTCCTAGAAATGGATATATCTAGCCTTATTTTAGTTCTAAATGGCCGCCCACGGATCCCTTTGTCTTCCTCATGTCCGTCAGACACTTGCGGGGTCGACGAAGGTCCTCGGAAGGGACGAAGCAGTAAAGAAACCACCTGAATCCGCGGTCGTCGCCTCGGCAGTGGCCTTCATGGGTCCCAAGTGGCGGCGGCCTCCTGTGTTCTACTTCTCCTCAATGATGGCGGCGGACAGGGAGAAGCTGGCCATCGACTGGTCACTCTCCACGCACCCGGCTTCTGTCTCTGCCTGCATGGCGCTGCCGCAGGCACGGGAGGCGCGCCCACAGACACGGGAGGTGCGGCCACCGCAGACACTGGTGGCGCGGTACGACGCGGCAGCGATGGTGCCTGTACCGGCGTGCTCGCCGCCGTGCCGGCGTGGAGCAACTCGCCACTCCTCATCGAGCTGACCTGGAGCGGCGAGTTGCTGAACCACGCGCCTGCTTGTGGCGGCAACTGGCTCTGTCGGGCCAAGCAAGGTTGGTGAAGCACCGAGCGGCCTCGCCCGTATCCGGAGGGCTCGGCAGGCCACCCAGCCGGGTAATATGCTGGAGAACGGCTCATCGGAAGCCATCGGAAGGGTGGAGAAAATGGTGAAGGAGGAGATGGGGGAGCGGCGGAGGGGTGCGATTCTTGCCCGCTGTCTGGCTGGCCTCGTGTATATAGAGGGCGGACGGTAGGAGCTAGGCCGGCGTCTGGCCTCGTTTAAACTGAGGGCGGACGGGAGGAGCTCGGCCGGTGTTGCGTCTAGGGTGTGTTTGGATGGCAGCCGTGAGCTGCCATGCCAAAATTTTGGCGTTGACTACTGGCCAGGGCATTCGTTTGGATTGAAGCCAACTTTTCCAGCCGCTGCCAAAATTTTGGTCACCAGTTCATTTTTCACGCCCGTGCGTTGGTGAACTGGGGGCGCCTGATTCCTGCGCCAATTAATTGGCTCGCCCTGGTTTTGGTCGGGCAGTCCCGGGCGCCAACCAAACGGCCCCTTAATTCGGGCCCGCTCATGAACAGACGTGTGGCTGGAGTAGGATTCTTGGTTTGTATGCGGGTTTAACGGAGGGGTTTAATGGAGGCGCCGGGCGTGCAGCGGGCGACGCAGTACTATTCAATTTGACAGAATTAATGAGCCATCAAATCACAAAGGCCCTCGCCTCTCATGAAACCGACCGAGCTAGACTGCCCCGCCCTCTAGCCTTTTAAAAAATGTATATACTCCATTTTTGTACAGTAGTAGTATCGATGGATTGCGCCATGGAGCAAAACTTGAAATTAAAAAAAAGGTGGTACATATAGAGAGCGCTCGTGAACTATGTGTCATACATGGCAATAAATAAAGTACTACATGATACTTATATGATACATGGCACAGGAGTACTAAGTATTATTAATGCAGTTTTGCTAGAACTCATCTAGATGAGATATAATTTGGTCTCATTCATCTTTTATAGCCATTAGATGTGATGCTATAAGATGCGTGTGTGCTGACGTGGGTTCTATTTGTTCTTGTGCAACAAACTGACCACTTCATGTCATGTTTGATAGTCTCAAGTCATTAAAAGCATAGAAGCCCCACATCTCTTCTTGGTTGATTCCTCTATTTATGTCAAAAAATAAGAAACAAGGTGAGAGTTAATGCACCAGGCCTATGTGTTAGACTAGCCACAATGGTGAGTAACATACACTAGTAACATACACATATCCCTAGACTATGTTACTACCTTCATAGTGGGTACTACCTCCGTCCTGGTTTATAGGTCCCTTTTATAGTTTGTGCCAAATTTTGACTAAAGATTTAACTAACAAAATGTTAATGCATGTCAAGAAAAATTATCTCATTGGATTCGTATTTGAACATAGTTTTGAAAAATATAATGTTTGGTGACATGCGTGAACTTTTTCTTAGTTTAATCTATGGTCAAAATTTGGCACGAAATACAATGGGGACCAATAAACCCGGACAGAGGTAAGTAACATAAGTGTGGTAACATGCAAAGCTTCATTTATTAGGTTATAGACTCATATTGCATTGGGACATGTGATGTTACAGTAACTAGCTAAGTTATTATAACTACCTCTCTCCTCGTTAACTCACTGCCACATAAGCAAATTTGCTGAGTTGGACTCGATGTTACTGTTGAAGTTACTCCCACGGTGGCTAGTCTTACTAGTATTTGGTTTTCGTAAGATGACTTATAATACTCACCTAGACGGAGGGAGTATTCGATTTGACAGCGGGCGGCACAGTTCCCGATACGCCTTTAATGCAGACGAGGGAGGGAGTAGCGGTTCCCGATATGTTGAACGGCCAATGCATCCTCCTTCAATTAATTCATGAGGGAAGTAATGGGAGGAGGTACAGGAAAAGAGGCTGCACGATGTGAATGCAACACAGTTTGCCTTCATTGCCCTCATATAAAGGCGTCCCTCCTCCATTCCAATGCATCTACCACATCGTACGCACCTAAGCACTTGCCTAAGCACCTACACTAAGCACAAAAGAGCTCGCTCCAGACCCATGGCGGCGATGCGCGTGAGCGGCCAGCGGCTGCGCCAGATGTCCACGATGCCAGCCTGCGGCATGGCGCCGAGGATCATCTCCAGACGGTGTTGGAGACCGGCTGGTGGATGGCCGCCATCGACGCCAATTACGACTCTCAGTTGGACCAGATGATCGTTGCCACCAGCAACAAGTTCACCATCCTCAAGAAGCTCGCGGACGACATCGCCGTACTCCTCCAGCCCGCGCGCCCGGGCTCCTCATTGCTTCCACCCTAATCGGCCTCCATGGCCGGAACCTCTTTCAAGCACTAGTGGCCCTGCGACTGCCCGCCGACGCCACGAAGAATGTCCACCTGGAGGTCGCGCTCGCCGCGAGGCGCCTCGCCCTGCAAGAATTCGTCGACCTACACATCCACGCGTACAAGCAAATCGTGTACATAGGTATCTACAAGGCCAGTGAGGACGCTATGACGTTGGCCTTCCTCAACCGGCTCGAAGCCTTGGATGCCTTTGTTGAGAAGCATCTCGACCTCGCCACAAAAGCCGACGCTCCTTAGCCGCCGGTTGGTGGCCCGGCGCACTAAGTTGAGGAGGAGGAGGTCGTATGTTCGTGGATCCATCTTTCTTCTTGCCTTCTGTAACCACCACTGCGATTGCATCATCGTGGCCTTAATTCTTATTGTGTTGCTGCATTCTTGTTCCAGTCAATACCGACATGTGCGATCCCTTTGCTTAATTATATGCATCACTGTAACTAGTACTACATCCATCAATTTATAAGTTGTGCTTACCTTTTCCATCAACTTCGTGCAACGCGCGGGCATCTTGCTAGAAATACTAGAATGTGTCTATATAATCCTTATGTGATAGTCCATTTGAAATCTCAAAAAAGACAAATATTTAGGTATGGAGGGAGTAATATATTAGGAGTATATCAAAACAATAGTGATTTCTTTCAAGTTTGTGAACAAATACTACTATTCTACTACTTTGGATCCGTCGCAATGCATGGTCACATTGCTAGTAAAATGAAAAGGCCTGCCACATTCGCGTCGCACCCCCACACACCCGGGAATCGGGAGTACAACACGGCCCGTTCGACACGACACATAGCTTAGGGAAGGCGTGTTACCTAGCAGTGGCGGAGCTTGGAGCAAAACGTTGGGCGTGCCAGTCTAGCCAGGCTATAGAAATTACCCTTGCGTTGATGTTCCATGCCTCAAAACTGGATGTACAACTACGAAAATCCTGCTAGGTTGGGCGGGCCAGGGCACGTAGCTCCGCCCCTGTCCCTAGCATTTTCACTTTCATGTGGGACCACCCGTTGAGCAAACCGACACCCCGCCCGCTGCCGGGTTGGAAAACAGAAACAAGGGGAAGATCTAGTTGTAGCACAGAAGCCAAGAAATTTTGTGTCAGACGGGGCTCGTTGATAGAGTATGAGCATTCCGTACTAGTACTACTCCTACCAAGTTTGTACTCCTAATACTATTATATTACTGGTACTACCACTATACAACTAGTAGATACGTGCACGGCACAACATCGTAGGAACAAAAAAGGGAAGATCTTGTTTTGGGTGATTTATCTTTTTTTCAATCAACGTAGTATGAATAATATGATGTGGGGGGCACCCATGAAGCTTATGTGGCTTGGTTGCATGGCTACGGAAGGTTAGAGAAAAATAAATAGATAATGTGTTTAGAGTGCACTCCACTAAATAGATATACTTTGGATCCATTGCAACGGACCGGCACATCTATATCTATACCCCATATATAGTGTGTGAAAAACTTTGAAAGTTGGTCGTTGGATGAAGCCAATCCGACGGTACAAAGATGGAAAATCCGAGCACTACTGGCCATTGGATATCATCCACCAGATTCTGCCACATGTATAATCTAGAAGACTCCATGGTTGAACTTAATTCATGACTAACTTTGCCACAACTATGGTCAGGCAAAGTTATTAATAAGTTCTTCAAAATGAGAGCCACAAGTTGGCAAGCCTAAGGGAATCTTGCCACATTTTTTGTGTGTATGTCATGTGGGGCCAGTGTGGCTTGAACCAAACACTCACCTAAGTTAATCAAACTTGCCTAACGTTACATTCCACCAAATTTTGCCACATGTTAGAATCCAAAAAACTCCACATGTAGAAGCATAATGCACAAACCACCAGAATCTCATGCGTGCAATGCACGTGTACCTTACTACTAGTACTAGTAGTAGTAAGAAACAAATTCCAGTTTTGGCACAAGCTCGTACTGCAGGAGCACCACAAGGCCTGCCGCAGGAGTTACATTTTCCTCTCGGGGCCCACGAGACCGAACTTCAGTGGCTTAGTGCCCGGCCTATGAGTCAATGACATATGGGCCTTAAATCTGGCTGGCCCACATGTCATTCTCATGGTGGTGGCGTGGTTCGCGACTCACTCGTTCGAGATGAACCGGCCGGTGGTGGCGTGGCCATGGCGAGGGTACCACAGCTGGGCATCGGGGCGTTACGAGGCGTAGATGGCCACACCGGTGGATACTACCTGTAGTACATAAGTACTCCAGCTGAGGATTGATGCCCGGGACGAAATGTGTCACAGCCGCTGGATGAAAATTCGATGGTGCAGGAGTACGGATCGGAGCATAGCAGCAGAGCAGGCAAACCGCGTCCAATCGGGTGTGTCTGTGGTAGAAAGTTGATGGTCGCTGCAGTTTAGCTGGCCCGCATGTCATGCACACAAAGGTAGAGGAGCGGTGGAGCCGAGAGGGATGAGGGGCACGAACAATCCTACCATTCTGTCACTGACATGTGGGACCCATAAGCGTGGGTCCCACCTGTCAGCGAATGAAAGGCAGGGCAAGGCAGTGATAGCCACATCAGAGGATCCATGTCAACGTCAGGGGACGTCATGCCGTGGGTTGGAGCGGCGTCATGGGAATCGCGTGTGGGTGTGGTAGTGGTAGAAACAAGAAACGTGATGGTCGTCGTGGTTCAACTTCCATGGACAAGCTGTCATGTCTGCTGACACATGTATATCAAAACTAAAGTTTTTATATTTCAAGCACGTGAACAATTATTATTCTACTAGTTTGGATCCATTGCAACGCACGGGCCAGCACATTGGTAGTAGTAGTGTCCATCTCTATCTCTAGAGGCCTTCCCTCATTCATCCTTTTCTCTCACAAGATAAACTACTCATAAAAATGCATCTTGATGTTCCGTGGAATGCACGAGGATGTTTCCTTGGGGGTCTCTCCAGCGCGGCGTGGCCATAGTTGCAAGTTGACGCCCCTTGAGATGCCGACGTTGAGAGGCACTCGGATTTCCTCCGATGAGCAGGTAAGATGAGTTTGATCACGTAGTAAATGCATTCTAAAGACTACTTCTGTGTCCATTTCCTAATTCTCCCCCTGCCCACTGTTTCACAGGCTAGGCTCGGTGCGAGTGGAGATTGGCTTGCATATGTACGGGAGGGTACCAACATCAATTTGCACAACATTTACAACGGTGACACCGTTCCTGTAGAACCTTTGTCCAACATTGGGATCAGCCATGCAACGGGCCACCGCATGAATTGGTACGATAGAACCA
This sequence comes from Triticum aestivum, assembly GCF_018294505.1. Classification (NCBI taxonomy): domain Eukaryota; kingdom Viridiplantae; phylum Streptophyta; class Magnoliopsida; order Poales; family Poaceae; genus Triticum; species Triticum aestivum. The sequence goes on from NC_057801.1 coordinate 229,091,744, forward strand.
CGGTGAGATTGAATAAAATATAGCACGGACCTTGCACATGGCGGTCAAAGGCGGACCATGCTGTCTGCGGCCGATTTATTGCCGTACGAGTAGGAAGACGTTGTGCTCCTTTCTAACCGCATCTTCGCGGTGACAAACCAGGGGACTTATTTTGTATGGGACACATCCTACGATATACTCCCTCTCTCCCAGTTTATTTGTTTTGAATCTTTTCGTTTTATAAGTTTCAAATTCAAATTTAGAGCTCCCGATCACATGTTGAGATTAGAATGTCCATTAAATTGTTGCGTGCAAGTATAGTAAAGAAACAAATCTCGAGTTTGGCACGAGTTCGTGCTGTGGGAGCATCACAAGCCCTGGCGGAGGAGTTACATTTCCCTCTCAGGGCCGTCGGGACTGAGCTTCAGCGCCTTACTACACCTACCTTTGAGTCCATAACATGTGGACCCGATAGGTGACTGGTCCACATGTAATGCTCCCGAAGGCAGAGGGGCAGTGGGGCCAAGAGGGGTGAGCCGTAGGTCGGGGGACGTGTGGTTTCATGGGTTCGAGCGGCGTCGTGGGAATCGCGGGTGGCTGTGGTAGAAACTTGATGCTCGCCGCAATTTAGGTGGCCCACATGTCATGCACACAAAGGCAGAGGGCGCGGTGCGGCCGAGAGGGGTGAGGCGCACGTCGGGGGGCGTGGTGCCGTGGGTTGGAGAGGCGGCGTGGGAATCGCGAGATGAAACGTGATGGTCGCCGTAGTTGAACTTCCATGAACAAGCTATCATGTCTACGGACACATGCACTGTGTACCGATCACTAGAAGGAGTAGCAGAGAAAGCTATATATGCGGATCAATAGTTCCTTATAGTCAAGCGAACCCACTCTACTACTCTGTTCCAAAGACATGCACACCATCGAAATAGTCCATCTATATCAATATACACCGAGAGGGAATAACTTTTTTTACAAGAGAGGAAATAGTTCATCCATCCGTAATGCCCTCCTGCTGGTGCAGCGTTTTCTTCTTCTTCTTCTTCTTCTTCTTCTTCTTCTTCTTCTTCTTCTTCTTCTTGTTGTTGTTGTTGTTGTTGTTGTTGTTGTTGTTTGTTGTTGTTGTTCTCATTCTCTGTGGGAGACGGCTTCACAACAAGCTCTTTGGACCTTCCAGCTATCTCGAAACTCACACGGGCATCGAGGGCAGCATATTTTATCCGCTCGTACGTCAAGGGATAATTCTCCCATCCAGACGACCTTAATGCCACCGTCTCGTCACCCTTCTGAAGATTTGTACCGAGCACAATATTTGCTACGTCGAATAGGGATGGTGTCTGTTTAGCACAATCTTCTACAGGAATTTTGATTCTGGTTTGTAGGTCAGCGATGCTTTTCAAATCAAGGTTGTACGGCTCCAGCTTCTGTTTGTCCCCTTCGATGGTGGCCCACAGAAGCATACGTCCTCCCGAGACAAGAAATCGTGAAGCTCACCTGGTATGGAGGGCGAGTGTATGATGTGGTACACCAAAACATCATCTTCGAGGCACAGCTGAAGGACGGCGGCGCGCTGGATCTTCCCAGGGGCACACTCCATGTACTCTGCGTCGAGACCGATGACCCTCATCTCTACCTTTTTGAGGGAGTTGGATACATTGTTGATCCACTGCCGAACAACCCTTGGGTGGACGATGACGGTGGCAACTATGCGCATCGAGCCTTTGACGAGGACATGTTGGACGCTAAAAACCTGCATCTCGATCTCTTTCTCCATTTGGAACTGCTGGAACGGAGGGTATGGCTTGGAGAATTAGGATTAGATGGCTAGTCTAACCGAAGTAGTAGATGATTATTTAAAGAGGTTAAAACAATGTGAACGCAGTGGGTTTTGGATGCAAATGAAGACGAAGGGGAGGTGAAGAAGCCGAGGCGAATCGGTTCCCGATGGAGAAGTAAATAGGAGAAGTGGCGTGCAGGCACTTGATTAGACGGCTAGGTAGACTAAACGAAAAGGCTATGCGGGTAGACTGAGGAGTCGTACCTGTTCGTGTACGTGCCCATCCTTCCTGATAGGTGGGACCTATGCAAACAGATAAAAAATGTGTCGTAGCTTTTTTTTGAGCCCGTGAGTGGGAGACACAACATTCTCTGGTTAAGGAATACTCCCTCTGTTTAGGTGAGTATAAGTCACCTTATGAAAATCAAGTTTTCCCAAAACCTTTAGGCGTGTAGCATTAACTTCCTGCTCGATCCCCTCCCAGCCTCATTAGCCAACATTCTCTTCCTCTGCTGCCTCGTTCTACCTTTCCATTTTTCCTCTTCTCAAGTGTGGAACGATCTTCATGTCGTCCTTGATGCACCAGAACGACCACTTCATGCATTGCGGCAGGGCGTTGATTGGGCATGCATGGGAATTTGGTTCTGCACGCAATATGGATGATACCTGAACCATGAAGTGAACAGGCATGCTAGCACAGGAGACCTATTTCCGCTATACAATACTGGAGTACTCATGTTCCTAGTAGTAGTAGTAGTAGTAGTAGTAGTACAACTGTGGTACACTTGATGGTCAAAATACTATTCATCCGGTCCTCACAGTGAAGTGACAACACCCTGTGCCTAACACTAGTCCAGGCGAGGCGGTGTGTTCGGGTTACCAAAGTCAGCCTCACCCTGTGCACTGTGCAGTATGTCACCACTGTTGTACAGCACATTGGCGCCTCGCCTCATCTCCCTCTCTGCTCCCATAGCACCACTCCATCTCCATCTTCTTCTCCGTCTCCGTCTCCGTCTCCATCTCACTGTGCCCCCCCAGTACCACTATTCCCTTGCTAGCCGCTCCAGCACCGACATCCTTCTCCCCTGTAAATCAAGCCCCCTTCCAAACTCCACCATGGCCGAACGCAAACCGCGCAACATCCATATGAGCCATGATTGGAGCAATCTCCCCAGTGACATCATCGACCTCTGTTGTTCGTCTATGGATATGTTGACCGCCCTGCGGCTGGCTGCATGCTCGAGGGACATGCACACGGCCATCGTCGAATGGAGGCCTAAGCTTTTCAAGACACCCTGCTTGCTGCTATCTGGTCTTGCGAGATTGGCTCACCATGATACGGAGGCGTGCATGATGCCCCTCGACTTCAATCCGATATCCATTAGCTGAAACTTCTTTGCAGGTATGTAGTGTGTCGCCGTACATCATTTCCCTCGACATCGATCCGATCACCATCACCCAAAACTTCTTGGCAGGTATGTACTGGGTCGGCATGAACTCCCACTGGATGGCTGCCTTCAGAGAAGACGGTAAAAAGTTGGTGCTCGTGAACTTCCAGACCTCCCATGAGATTATCCTTCCTCCATTGGATTATATAGAGTATTACCATCGCGGTCCAAGTCATCTAAATTACTACGTCAGTTGGACGGACCTTGTTTTGCAGAAGATTGTAATCTGCCAAGTACCCACACGACATGCGAATTGTGCAGACTTCAAGCTAATTGCCTTGTTCGACCGCGGACTCGCCTATCTTTACGCTAGTGCCTTTTTTAACTGGAGACAACTTGGCTCGCAGTGGATCATCGTCAAAGCTGATACACACTTTTGTGATGCTATTGAACACAATGGCATCATCTACGCGATCGACAAAGCAGATGGCACCACGTATTGCTGGGACGGTGCGTGTAAGTTGTTTCCATCTCATGTTAATGATGACGCCATGACACTATTTGAACTTTTTTTGTTGATTGGCATATCCCTGTTTGAGCAGAATTTGAGTAGAACTATGGCAATATATTAGAGACGCCGTAAATCAGCTATATTTGGAATGAGTTAATTCATGCGATTGTGACCATGTCATTACAGCCAATTTGTACCCTGAATAATCAAACAGTTAGGAATATATGGATATTATCCTTAGTTTACAGTAATCTATATACTACTACTAAATATGAGTGTGTATCAATGGCCATGTTAGTTTCCTCATTTTCATGATGTAGAAACATGCACCACACTGTTGGTTTCATCTAACCATACATTAGGGAAGTAAATGTGCATATGGAGAACTCTATATTTGGAAGTAGTGAAATCCTGCAATGCTTACCATGTGTACATACCTATATTCGCCCTTCAGCAATTAATGACTAGAATAATATCCTCACAAAAAATTTGCCCACAGAACACGAGTATATAACAATGCATGGTCTGTTAGTTACCTTGAAGAATTTGTTTGTGAGGACAGAACATGATTACATAACATGCATGACATGGTAGTTTCCTGTGAAGAATCGATTGCGAGATAACATGAGTATAACCATGCATGGCACTTCTATATTTTCGAACCCAGTATACATTTCCCTGTATTTTCCTCCCAGTTCCAACAGGGACATATCAATGCTATTTCTTGCATTATCCTACTCATACTCTAAACAATGCTGATCTTACATTAACAATGCCTGTCCTTTTTGATATGATGCAGTGTCCCTACAGTTACTGCCCTTTGTAATTACACCACCTTTGCCAAAAATAGGGAAGCACAGCTGGTTCCTCGATCGATCAGACAACGGCAAAAGACTGATGATCATTCGGACACATGAGCCGGAAAAGTTATATTGCAAAAACCCGACTGTATACAAGCACCGTGTAATACGTGAGTATCTGTACAGTGGCTGTTACGTCTATGAGCAGGATACCAGCTTGTTGGGGCCTTTAGGATTTTTTAGTTGGAGGCGGGTAAACAGCCTTGGTTCACACTCTCTGTTTCTCGGACTCAATTATCCGATTAACCAGGAGATCACCGTTGGCAAGGACCTTGATGGCAGAGAGGCTCTGTTTTCTATGGAAAACTCTGTCTACACGGCGAGCCCTAGGAGTTCGGGAGCATACTCCCCTAATTTTCAATGATACAGCCTGCAGCCAAAAGAAGGTGAGAAAGACAAAGGCATCCGGATTAACTTTGATCCTTGGATGTCTCAATTACGATAGGCAGTGATGTGGTTCAAGCCTTTAGGTTGATAGGTAATTGGGTTGTTGCATCGAAACGGTGGAGTACTGGTGTCTCCGAATCACTGGTTGCTGAAGCGGGGCTGCAAATTATGATGGTGTTGGATCATCTCTTCAAATGACTTTGTTGTCTTTGCTACTGGTTGTGGATGGGTATTTCTTTCTTTTGTTATGCATATTCCTTGTCATTTGGTCATCCTCGTCTATGTCACTCTTTCTATGTAATAGTTGCTTCTGTTTAGAATGTCATTCTCATGAACTATCATGTTTGCTGTTTTGGTGGTGTAGCAAGACTTCTTATGAACTATCATGTTTTGCTGTTTATGTCAGTAGTAGTCACTAGTCAGTGTTTGAATGTTGTATATATTGTTGTTTCGAACTGTTTATTGTCTCGAACTACTGGTGGGCTAAATGAGGGCATCACCATTCTCCAGTGTTCAGAGTATATCTCCTTTTTTCAAGTTATATAATTTGAGCTCACTGTCTTTTCGATGATGTACACTTGTTTGGGCTAGTCAGGTGTCGTTGAATATGGGCCGAGAAACAGGTCAATTATGACTCTCGGGTCGGGCTCTCGAAAGATCCTGAAAAAAAAAGGTCGGGCTCTCCAAAAAAGAAATAATAAGGACTCTTAGGCCGACATGTGGGCGCCACCGGTGTTTTCGTGCGCTTGCGCGCCGAGAGCATATTGGCGCGTGCTCGAAATTCATGCTACCTTTTCATCCCCAGTCTCCCGCCCCTCCCCCACCTCTAGAATCTCGATTCCTACTCCAGTTCCCCCAAATCCCCCTCCTATACTCCCTATACTCAAGTGCACTATCATGTCGCTGGTCAACGCGGATCTCCGAGCCGGAGATCCTGAGGTCCATCCTGCCTTTGGTCGCTGCGTGCTGTCGCTCAACAGTGGCATGGCGGCGCTTGACGACTAGTTTGCCGGCAAAGTGCTGATGGTAACCATCAACGGTGACCGGCCTCCTGTCTCGCCGGACGACCTTGTCAAAGCTCTTGGCATTGTGCACGGCATCCAAATAAGTGACTTGCTCATCGAAGTCTGTCCGCCACTCGCTGATTTCTTCGTCAGGTTCCGAACAACTTTCGACTGCAGTCGTGTGTTCGAATCTTCCCGGCGTTTGTTCTGTGATGGCGCGCTGGTGAGCTCTGATCGGTGGCACTCAGGATGGGGCTCGGTGCCCTTTGAGCTTGAGTTTTTAACAAAGATTACCTTCCACGGCATGCCTCGACGTGCTTGGAACAGCGAGTCCATGAACGAGCTTATCAACGACCTTGGGGGTGAGCTCGTAAGTATGTTTGTTCCTCCAGACAGCTGGGCTATGACGGTTATGGCATGGATGAAGAAGCCGTCCACCATACCGAAGGTGATTGGTGTTGAGATACCGATGCAGGAACCAGGGTTGTACTATTCGTCGCCACTAAGGCCGCCGCGGACCACGTTAGGGATGTACCTGTATCGAGTGTTCGTGCATGTCGAAGAAGTGGTCAATCCATCAATCGAAGTCCTGCCGCCCCCGCTGGTGCCAGGGTCCGTCGACAATGTCCATTACAGGAGTCAACGTCAGACTTTCCCCATGTTGCTCGGAACGATGGATGGCACAAGGCCTACTCCATCGCGCGGCGGAGGCCACAGCTTCTTTGGGAGAAGAGGTAGGGCTGGCTTCCTGGATGTGCTCTAATTTGAGGTAACAACTGAATCTTGTCAGATAGTACTAGTTAAATCCGAGCTATGGGTCTGAAGCACTGATATGCCATTACATTGATTGTGACCTGTTCTAATTTTGTACCTGAACTTTTTTTGAAAGGGTTGTACGTCAACTTAATGTGCTAGCGAACTTATTGTGTTGTCTGTCTGTTTTCTTTGCACAACATTCAAGATATTTCCCCGTCATTTATAAAGACGATGAACCATTATGTATGACTTCGTTGGTTTCAACATAGCCCTTCCCGTAGCGATCCACTGCTTCTATCCTGATTGTGCCGCTTGCGTGAAATGTTTGGATGCAAGTTCAGTGTGCTATGATGTTCTATATGATTGTGTCAACTATATAAGTTTTTACTGAGCATCAGCAATGCATATGGCTGAAAGATGTATTTACGAGCATCGACCGATGGGTCTCTCTCTCTCTATCTCTCTCTCTCACACACACACACACGCACACACGCACAAGTGGGACCCGTTGAATTATTTATTTGCTCGTGACAGCTTTTAGTTAGGTTCCACTGTAATCTAACTTTTTTCTTAAGTTATTAATTGAGCTCAGTGACTTCAAAAAGTTGTACAGCCTTGTTTGGGCCTTTCCGGCATCCCTGAATGTGGGCTGAGTAACCATGTTAGGTTGTACTGTACTACACAGGCATTTTTTTTCAACATCAGCAATGCAACTGGGCCGACAGTTGTACACAATATCCGGGTCAACTTGTTATCCGCCCTGCTGGGCTGCAAAGTTTCCTAGGAGGTATGCATTAGGCTTAACAAGAAAATGGACTTTAAGAAAAAATAAATGGGATGTAATTATAATAACTGGGAAATTACTATGCAGCAAACACGTAATTAGTTTGAAAAATATATTATTTTTGGAATTTGGAAATTTTAATTTCATTACTTGTTGCGTTCGCAATATTTCGTTGGATTTTAACGTGATACAACTTTATTTTGAAATTATATTTAACCTGACTAGAAATTTCGGATAAAAATAGTTCGGATCCCATCAAAATGTGAGATTTTTTTTTAATTCTGTTTTGAGCGGTTGTTTGAAATTATTAATCGTTGTCCTACCTAGAAGTTGGGATGTACTTTTAACAAACCCGTAAATGGGCTGTAGTAAATTCCATTAGAATTGAAAATGGGTTGTGCATTCTTACAAATCACAAATGGGCTATATGTTCTCTGCCAAATCCGAGCTGTGGGCCTACTAAGTTGACGCGTACCAAGGGCTTTGTCAACTTAGTCAATATAAACGATTCTAGCTGCAGTGATCGTACGATGTCCATCCAACGGTCGTAGTGCTTCTTTAACCTCTGGTCTTCTTGCTCCAGCCGCCCAAAGCAGCGTCGGTCGTGTCGTGTGCTCCTGCCTCCCGTGGCCGGCTGTGATGCCGCGGAGGCCTCACCACCCCGTACTACTCCCACCGCTGGCCAGGCTATCCCTCTACTCACCCACACCCCCTGCAATTCTGCGGCGATGACAGCCTCACACCGCAGCCGAACCAGTGAACCCTCGTACTCCTCTCCGCACGGGCTACCACTGCTGCGTCTTCCCCGGCTCCGCGTCGTCCCCTTCCTAGGCCTCGCCATCGTCCAGACCACCGCCCTGGTGCTCTCGGCGCGGCGTGGTCAATGTGATCAACGACCGACTTCCATCGGAAGAGTACTGTACGCGGAGAGGCTGACAGCTGGGTCCAGGCGGCCGCAAGGAAGTGCCTCCTTATTACATGCAAAATAATTATTCATCCACCTGACAGCAGGGACCCAACGGACGGGCCACCTCATTTCACGAAAAAACGTTCCCCCCCGCGCGGGACACACCGGACGGGCCAGCGTATTTTGCGGAAAAAACGCTCCCCGCGCTATCAGCTCGGACCCACCGGAAGTGCCTCCTTATTACGCACAAAAAAATGAATACTCCCCCTGCTAGCTGGGACCCACCATGGTGGGAGTCTGACTTCTGGGCCTACTAAGTTGACTGGGACGGGGGCCTTTGTCAACTTTAGTCAATATGAACGATTCTAGCTCCAGTGACCGTACGATGGCCATCCAACGGCCGTAGTGCTTCTTCAACCTCTGGTGTTCTTGCTCCAGCCGCCCAAAGCAGCGCCGGTCGTGCCGCATGCTCCTGCCTCCCGTGGCCGGCTGTGCTACCGCGGAGGCCTCACCGCCCCCTACTATTCCCATCGCTAGCCAGGCCCTGCGGTGAAGGCAGCCTCACACCACAGCTGAACCAGTGAACCCTCATACTCCTCTCCGCGCGGGCTTCCACTGCCGCGCCTTCCCCGACTCCCCGTCGTCCCCTTCCTAGGCCTTGTCGTCGTCCACCGCCGTGGTGCTCTCGGCGCGGCATGGTCAATGTGGTCAACGACCGACTTCCATCGGAAGAGTACTGTACGTGGAGAGGCTGACAGCTGGGTCCACGGCAGCCGCAAGGAAGTGCCTCCTTATTACGTGGAAAATAATTATTCCTCCACCTGACAGCAGGGACCCACTGGACGGGTCACCAGTATTTCACGAAAAAAACATTTCCCCCGAACTGCTGGGACCCACAGGACGGGCCACCGTATTTCGCGAAAAAATGTTCCCCCCCCCCCCGCTGTCAGCTCGGACCCACCGGAAGTGCCTCCTTATTACGGACAAAAAATGAATACCCCCTGCTAGCTGGGACCAACCTTGGTGGGAGGCTGACTTGTGGGCCTACTAAGTTGACTGGGACGGAGGCCTTTGTCAACTTTAGTCAATATATGAACGATTCTAGCTTCAGTGACCGTACGATGTCCATCCAACGGCCGTAGTGCTTCTTCAACCTCTGGTCTTCTTGCCCCAGTCGCCCAAAGAAGCGTCGGTCGTGCCGCCTGCTCCTGCCGCCTGTGGCCGGCTGTGATGCCGCGGAGGCCTCACCGCCCCCTACAACTCCCTCCGCTGGCCAGGCCATCCCTCTACGCACCCACACCCCTGTTATTCTGTGGCGACGGCAGCCTCACACCGCAGCCGAACGAGTGAACCCTCATACTCCTCTACGCGTGGGCATCCAATGCCGAGTCTTCCCCAGCTCCGTGTCGTCCCCTTCCTAGGCCTCGCCGTCGTCCACCGCCCTGGTGCTCTCGGCACGGCGTGGTCAACATGGTCAAGGAATGGCTTCCATCGGACGTGGACTGTATGTGGAGAGGCTGACAGCTGGGTCCACGACCGCATCAAGGAAGTGCCTCCTTATTACGCGCAAAATAATTATTCATCCACCTGACAGCGGGGACCCACCGGACGGGCCATCGTATTTAGCGAAAAAACGTTTCCCCCTGTCTGCTGGGACCCACCAATTACATCTGCGCACGCAAGGAAGTGTGTCCAAAAAAAAACGATTCGCCCCCCTGACTGCTGGGACCCACCAGCTACATCTTCGCCCGCAAGGAAGTGCCTGACAGTCGGGACCCACCTGGTCCAAGCGTACGTAGCGTTGTCATTCTGGTCGCGAACATGTACGTACATATATACTGGTGGATGTAGAGGCGCACACGTGTCGTAGTAGAGGCGCGCACGTAGCATGTACACGTACGTACAGCGGCGAGGGTGCAAGAAAGAAAATAAGGCCACGTACGTACATACAGGAGGGTCTCGAACGCCTACTCGCGCATACGTACATGGCTGGGTCGGAACAGAGAAACAGCATCGTCGTCGTGTTCACTGGGAGGCAACGGAATGCGTCGTGTTCATAGGGAGGCAATGGAACGCGTGGGAGCCAATCGGCTGGGTCGGAACGAAATGCGTGGTCGTGTTCATCAGGAGGGCTTGGACGGAACAGGCGATGGAAACGAGGCCTGGCGTACCGCACAACGGAGGAAACGGCCTTGTGTTCAACTGGCCACGTTCGAAACGGGGTCCTGTTGATCGGGAGGGGCCTGGCGTACCGCAAAATGGAGGAAACGGACCTCCTACGGTCGAAACGGGGGTCCTGTTGATCAGGAGGGGTGTGGCGTACCGCAAAACGGAGGAAACGGACCTCCTACGGTCGAAACGGGGGTCCTGTTGATCGGGAGGGGTGTGGCGTACCACAAAACGGATGAAACGGACCTCCTACGGTTGAAACGGGGGTCCTGTTCATCAGGAGGGGTGTGGCGTACCGCAAAACGGGACTCCACGGGATACTGTTCATCTACACCGTCGACCTCCTCCACCCTCCACGGGCTACCGTCGACCTCCTCCAGCCTCCATTGGGTCCTGTTCATCCAGCCTCCACCGCGCGCTACTCCACCGGCTACTGTTCAACCACCCCTCCACGGGCACCCCTCCACCGTCTACTGTTCATCCAACCCTCCACACCACTGGGTCCTGTTCAACCACCCCTCCACGGCCACCCCTCCACCGTCTACTGTTCATCCAGCCCTCCACACCACGGGTTCATGTTCATCCAGAGGCAACGCCACCGCTCACTGTTCATCCAACCCCCCCTGCAACGCTCACTCCTCATCCAATTGATCGGCTTCAGTTAGCATCAGTAGCGAAGGAATCGCTCCATTGGGTTCAGTTAACAGCCATCGATCGATCCCTCGGGTTCAGTAATGCATAGCCTGCAGTGCAATCGCTCGGGTTCAGTTAGAGCCCAACACCTCGCTCGGGTTCAGTTAGAGCCAACGCCTCGCACACACGCATGTACTTGTACGAGAGAAACGCGCATTGCTCTCCCACCGTAACCGGCAACTCCCCAAAATTTTCCTCCCCCTCACTTCTACCACGGTTTTTTCTGTCATGGACGGCCCAAAGAATGTCATGCAGCTGCGTCTCCGGCCCGCCCAGGACGAAAAGCCCATTTTCTGTCATGATTTTTTGTCATAGAAGTAGGGGCCCACCACATCTATGATGATACCTGATACGTCTCCAATGTATCTATAATTTTTGATTGCTCCATGCTACTTTATCTACTGTTTTGGACTATAATGGGCTTTATTTTCCACATTTATATTATTTTTGGGACTAACCTATTAACCGGAGGCCCAGCCCAAAATTGCTGTTTTTTGCCTTTTTTAGTATTTCGAAGAAATAGAATATCAAACGGAGTCCAAACGGAATGAAACCTTCGGGAACGTGATTTACTCATCAGATAAGACCCAGGAGACTTGGAACCTCCGTCAAGAAAGCCACGAGGCGGTCACAAGGGTGGAGGGCGCGCCCCCTACCTCATGGGCCCCTCGGAGCTCCACTGACGTACTACTTCCTCCTATATATACCTACGTATCTCCGTATGATCAGAACGGGAGCCAAAAACTTAATTCCACCGCTGCAACCTTCTGTATCCACGAGATCCCATCTTGGGGCCTGTTCCGGAGCTCCGTCGGAGGGGGCATCCACCATGGAGGGCTTCTACATCATCACCATAGCCCCTCCGATGAAGTGTGAGTAGTTTACTTCAGACCTTCGGGCCCATAGCTAGTAGGTAGATGGCTTTTTCTCTCTTTTTGGATCTCAATACAATGTTCTCCCCCTCTCTTGTGGAGATCTATTCAATGTAATCTTCTTTTTGCGGTGTGTTTGTTGAGACCGATGAATTGTGGGTTTATGATCCAGTATTATCTATGGAAAATATTTGATTCTTCTCTGAATTCTTTTATGTATGTTGAGTTATCTTTGCAAGTCTCTTCGAATTATCCGTTTGGTTTGGCCAACTAGATTGGTAGTTCTTGCAATGGGAGAAGTGCATGGCTTTGGGTTCAATCTTGCGGTGTCCTTACTCAGTGACAGAAAGAGTTGCAAGGCACGTATTGTATTGTTGCCATCGAGGATAACAAGATGGGGTTTTTATCATATTGCATGAATTTATCCCTCCACATCATGTCATCTTGCTTAAAGCGTTACTCTGTTTTTAACTTAATACTCTAGATGCATGCTGGATAGTGGTCGATGAGTGGAGTAATAGTAGTAGATGTAGAATCGTTTCGATCTACTTGTCACGGACGTGATGCCTATATACATGATCATTGCCTAGATATACTCATAACTATGCTCAATTCTGTCAATTGCTCAACAGTAATTTGTTCACCCACCGTAGAATACTTATGCTCTTGAGAGAAGCCACTAGTGAAACCTATGGCCCCCGGGTCTATTCTCATCATATCAATCTATATCACTTTATTTACTTGCTTTGTTTTTACTTTGCCTTTACTTTTTACTTTGCATCTATCTATCAAAAATACCAAAAATATTATCTCTATCAGATCTCACTCTCGTAAGTGACCGTGAAGAGATTGGCAACCCCTAAGCGTTGGTTGCGAGTTGCTATCGTGTTGTGCAGGTACGAGGGACTTGCGCGTGACCTCCTACTGGATTGATACCTTGGTTCTCAAAAACTGAGGGAAATACTTACACTACTGTGCTGCATCATCCCTTCCTCTTCGGGAAAAACCAACGCAAGCTCGAGACGTAGCAAGAAGGATTTCTGGCGCCGTTGTCGGGGAGGCTTACGCAAAAGTCAACATACCAAGTACCCATCACAATCCCTATCTCTCGCATTACATTATTTGCCATTTGCCTCTCGTTTTCCTCTCCCCCACTTCACCCTTTCCGTTTTATTTGCCCTCTCTTTCCCAATCTCCTCTCTTTCCCATTTGCTTTTTTCGTTGCCTTTCTGTTTGCTTGTGTGTTGGATTATTTGTTGCCATGGCGCAAGATAATACCAAATTGTGTGATATCTCGAATACCAATAATAATGATTTCCTTAGTACTCCGATTGCTCCTCTTAATAATGATGAGTCTTGTGAAATCAATACCGCTTTGCTGAATCTTGTTATGAAAGATCAATTCGCCGGCCTTCCTAGTGAAGATGCCGCTACTCATCTAAACAATTTTGTTGATTTGTGTGATATGCAAAAGAAAAAAGATACGGATAACAATATTGTCAAATTAAAGTTATTTCCATTTTCACTTAGAGATCGTGCTAAAGTTTGGTTTCCGTCTTTGCCTAAAAATAGTATTGATTCTTGGAACAAGTGCAAAGATGCTTTTATCTCTAAGTATGTTCCTCCTGCTAAGATCATCACTCTTAGGAACGATATTATGAATTTTAAACAACTTGATCATGAGCATGTTGCCCAATCTTGGGAAAGAATGAAATTGATGCTTCGCAATTGTCCTACTCATGGTTTGAATTTATGGATGATCCTACAAATTTTTTACGCCGGATTGAATTTTGCTTCTAGAAATCTTTTAGATTCGGCCGCGGGAGGCACGTTTATGGAAATTACGTTAGGAGATGCTACAAAATTTCTTGATAATATTATGGCTAATTATTCTCAATGGCATACCGAAAGATCTTCTAGTAAAAAAGTGCATGCTATAGAAGAAATCAACGTTTTGAGTGAAAAGATGGATGAACTTATGAATATGTTTGCTCCTAAAAATACTCCTCTTGATCCCAATGATATGCCTTTATCTACTTTGCTTGAGAATAATAATGAATCTATGGATGTGAATTTTATTGGTAGGAATAGTTTTGGAAACAACGCTTATAGAGGGAATTTTAATCCTAGGCCTTGTCCTAGTAATCCTTCTAATAATTATGGAAATTCCTACAACAACTCTTATGGAAATTTTAATAAGATGCCCTCTGAATTTGAGAGTAGTGTTAAAGAGTTTATGAATTCACAAAAGAATTTCAATGCTTTGCTTGAAGAGAAATTGCTTAAAGTTGATGATTTGGCTAGGAATATTGATAGAATTTCTCTTGAGATTGATTCTTTAAATCTTAGATCTATTCCTCCTAAGCATGATATCAATGAGTCTCTCAAAGCCATGAGAATTTCCATTGATGAGTGCAAGGAAAGAACCGCTAGGATGCGTGCTTCCAAAGATGCCTTTATTAAAGCGTGTTCTTCCAATTCCTATGAAAATCAAGATGAAGATCTAAAAGTTATTGATGCGTCCCCCATTAAATCTTTGTTTTGCAATATGAATCTTAATGAATCTAAAGATTATCTTCCTCTACCTAGAAGGCCTTCTAAGAATTCGGAGTTTCTAGATCTTGATGGTGAAATTGATGAAAGTGGGATTGAAATAAATAAAAACCGTGATGTTGCTAAACCCACTATTTTGGATCTCAAGGAATTTAATTATTAAAATTGCTCTTTGATTGGTTGTATTGCCTTGTTGCAATCCGTGCTAGAATCTCCTCGTGCTTATAGTCAAAATAAGGCCTTTACCGAACACATTGTTGATGCCTTGATGCAATCTTATGAAGAAAAACTTGAGTTGAAAGTTTATATCCCTAGAAAACTCTATGATGAGTGGGAACCTACTATTAAAATTAAAATTAAAGACTTTGAGTTTCATGCTTTATGTGATTTGGGTGCTAGTGTCTCTACTATTCCCAAAACTTTATGTTATTTGCTAGATTTCCGTGATTTTGATGATTGCTCTCTAAACTTGCATCTTTCGGATTCCACTATTAAAAAGCCTATGGGAAGAATTAATGATGTTCTTATTGTTGCAAATATGAATTATGTTCCCGTAGATTTTATCGTTCTTGATATAGATTGCAATCCTTCATGTCCTATTATTCTCGGTAGACCTTTCCTTAGAACGATTGGTGCAATTATTGATATGAAGGAAGGGAATATTAGATTCCAATTTCCCTTAAAGAAGGGTATGGAAAACTTCCCTAGAAAGAAAATAAAATTACCATATGAATCTATCATCAGAGCCACTTATGGATTTCCTACCAAAGACGGCAATACCTAGATCTATCTTTGCTTTTATGCCTAGCTAGGGGCGTTAAACGATAGCGCTTGTTGGGAGGCGACCCAATTTTATTTTTTGTTTTTGTTTTTTCTTCTGTTTATCAATAAATAATCCATATACCTTCTGTTTGGATGTGGTTTTCTGTTTTAATTAGTGTTTGTGCCAAGTAGGACCTATAGGATAACCTACGATGATAGTTGATTTCATTCTGCTGAAAAATAGAAACTTTAGCGCTCACGAGATTAGCTGTCATTTTTTATTGGAGAGTGATTTTGCGTTGATTCTTTTTGCTGCTGATCAATAAACAAATTTTACAGGACTTCCTATTTTGGTATAACTTTTTAGAGTCAAGAAGTTTGCGTTAGTTACAGATTACTACAGACTGTTCTGTTTTTGACAGATTCTGTTTTTCGTGTGTTGTTTGCTTATTTTGATGAATCTATGGCTAATAAACTAGTTTATAAACCATAGAGAAGTTGGAATACAGTAGGTTTAACACCAATATAAATAAATAATGAGTTCATTACAGTACCTTGAAGTAGTCTGTTGTTTTCTTTCTCTAACGGAGCTCACGAGATTTCTGTTGAGTTTTGTGTTGTGAAGTTTTCAAGTTTTGGGTGAATTCTTTTGATGGATTATGGAACAAGGAGTGGCAAGAGTCTAAGCTTGGGGATGCCCATGACACCCCCAAGATAATCCATGGAAACGAAAAATTCAAAGCTTGGGGATGCCCTGGAAGGCATCCCCTCTTTCGTCCACTTCCATCGGTAATTTACTTGGAGCTATATTTTTATTCACCAACATGATATGTGTTTTGCTTGGAGCGTCTTGTATTATTTGCGTCTTTGCTTGTTAGTCTACCACGATCATCCTTGATGTACACACCTTTTGAGAGAGCCATACATGAATTGAAATTTTTTAGAATACTCTATGTGCTTCACTTATATCTTTTGAGCTTGATAGTTTTGCTCATAGCGCTTCACTTATATCTTTTGAGCGTGATAATTTTTGCTCTAGTGCTTCACTTAGATCTTTTAGAGCACAGTGGTGGATTTGTTTTAAAGAAACTTGATCTCTCATGCTTCACTTAGATTATTTTGAGAGTCTTTAATAGCATGGTAATTTGCTTAATGTTAATATACTTGGTATTCAAGATATGTGAAACTTTCTTTTGAGTGCGTTGAATACTAAGATAAGTTTGATGCTTGATAATTGTTTTGAGATATGGAGGTGATAATATCAAAGTCGTGCTAGTTGGGTGATTATGAATTTGAGAAATACTTGTGTTGAAGTTTGCAAGTCCCGTAGCATGCACGTATGGTTAAAGTTATGTAACAAATTTGAAACATGAAGTGTACCTGGCTTGTGCATCCTTATGAGTGGCGATCGGGGACGAGTGATGGTCTTTTCCTACCAATCTATCCCCCTAGGAGCATGCGCGTAGTACTTGATTTTTTATGACTTCTAAATTTTTGCAATAAGTATATGAGTTCTTTTGACTAATGTTGAGTCCATGGATTATACGCACTCTCACCTTTCCGCCTTTGCTAGCCTCTTCGGTACCATGCATTGCCCTTTCTCACCTTGAGAGTTGGTGCAAACTTCGTCGGTGCATCCAAACCCCGTGATACGATATGCTCTATCACACATAAACCTCCTATTATCTTCCTCAAAACAGCCACCATACCTACCTATCATGGCATTTCCATAGCCATTCTGAGATATATTGCCATGCAACTTCCATCATCATCATCATGACATACACTACTATTGTCATATTGCCATTGCATGATCATGTAGTTGACATCGTATTTGTGGCAAAGCCACCATGCATTATTTTTCATACATGTCACTCTTGATTCATTGCACCATCCCGGTACACCGCCGGAGGCATTCATATATATTCATATCTTGTTCTAGTTTTGAGTTGTAATTCATATGTTGTAATGAAAGTGTGATGATCATCATTAGAGAATTGCCCAAATAAAAAAAGAAAGTCCAAAAAAATGGAAAGGCCCAAAAAAAGAGAAAGGCCAAAATAAAAAAAGGCCCAAAAAAAGGGGCAATGCTACTATCTCTTTTTCCACACTTGTGCTTCAAAGTAGCACCTTGTTCTTCATGTAGTGAGTCTCATATATTGTGCTTCAAAGTAGCACCTTGTTTTTCATATAGTGAGTCTCATAAGTTGTCTTGTTCATACTAGTGGGAATTTTTCATTATAGAACTTGGCTTGTATATTCCTACGATGGGCTTCCTCAAAATGCCATAGGTCTTCATGAGCAAGCAAGTTGGATTCACACCCACTAGTTTTCTTTTGTTGGGCATTCATAGCTCTAGTGCATCCGTTGCATGGCAATCCCTACTCCTTGCATTAACATCAATCGATGGGCATCTCCATAGCTCATTGATTAGCCTCATTGATGTGAGACTTTCTCCTTTTTTGTCTTCTCCACACAATCCCCATCATCATATTCTATTCCACCCATAGTGCTATATCCATGGCTCACGCTCATGTATTGCGTGAAGGTTGAAAAAGTTTGAGATTATTTAAGTATGAAACAATTGCTTGGCTTGTCATCGGGGGTATAGAAGTTGGGAACATCTTTGTGTGACGAAAATGAAGCATAGCCTAACTATATGATTTTGTAGGGATGAACTTTCTTTTGCCATGTTATTTTGAGAAGACATGATTGCTTTGATTAGTATGCTTGAAGTATTATTATTTTTGTGTCAATATGAACTTTTGTCTTGAATCTTTCGGATCTGAATATTCATATCACAATTAAGGAGATTTACATTGAAATTATGCCAAAGTATCAGTCCGCATCAAAAATTCTTTTTTATCATTTACCTACTCGAGGACGAGCAGGAATTAAGCTTGGGGATGCTTGATACGTCTCCAACGTATCTATAATTTTTGACTGCTCCATGCTACTTTATCTACTATTTGGACTATAATGGGATTTATTTTCCACTTTTACATTATTTTTGGGACTAACCTATTAACCGGAGGCCCAGCCCAGAATTGCTATTTTTTGCCTTTTTCAGTATTTCGAAGAACCAGAATATCAAACGGAGTCCAAACAGAATGAAACCTTCAGGAACGTGATTTACTCATCAGATAAGACCCAGGAGACTTGGACCCTCCGTCAAGAAAGCCACGAGGCGGTCACGAGGGTGGAGGGCGCCCCCCACCCCCCGGCGCGCCCCCCTACCTCGTGGGCCCCTCGGAGCTCCACCGATGTACTCCTTCCTCCTATATATACCTACGTATCCCCGTATGATCAGAACGGGAGCCCAAAACCTAATTCCACCGCCGCAACCTTCTGTATCCATGAGATCCCATCTTGGGGCCTATTCCGGAGCTCCACCGGAGGGGGCATCCACCACGAAGGGCTTCTACATCACCACCACAGCCCCTTCGATGAAGTGTGAGTAGTTTACTTTAGACCTTCGGGACCATAGCTAGTAGCTAGATGGCTTCTTCTCTCTTTTTGGATCTCAATACAATGTTCTCCCCCTCTCTTGTGGAGATCTATTCGATGTAATCTTCTTTTTGCGGTGTGTTTGTTGAGACCGATGAATTGTGGGTTTATGATCCAGTATTATCTATGGAAAATATTTGATTCTTCTCTGAATTCTTTTATGTATGATTGAGTTATCTTTGCAAGTCTCTTCGAATTATCCGTTTGGTTTGGCCAACTAGATTGGTAGTTCTTGCAATGGGAGAAGTGCATTGCGTTGGGTTCAATCTTGAGGTGTCCTTACTCAGTGATAGAACGAGTTGCAAGGCACGTATTGTATTGTTGCCATCGAGGATAACAAGATGGGGTTTTTATCATATTGCATGAATTTATCCCTCTACATCATGTCATCTTGCTTAAAGCGTTACTCTATTTTTAACTTAATACTCTAGATGCATGCTGGATAGCGGTCGATGAGTGGAGTAATAGTAGTAGATGCAGAATCGTTTCGATCTACTTGTCACGGACGTGATGCCTATATACATGATCATTGCCTAGATATACTCATAACTATGCTCAATTCTGTCAATTGCTCAACAGTAATTTGTTCACCCACCGTAGAATACTTATGCTCTTGAGAGAAGCCACTAGTGAAACCTATGGCCCCCGGGTCTATGCTCATCATATCAATCTATATCACTTTATTTACTTGCTTTGTTTTTACTTTTCCTTTACTTTTTAGTTTGCATCTATCTATCAAAAATACCAAAAATATTATCTCTATCAGATCTCACTCTCGTAAGTGACCGTGAAGGGATTGACAACCCCTAAGCGTTGGTTGCGAGTTGCTATCGTGTTGTGCAGGTACGAGGGACTTGCGCGTGACCTCCTACTGGATTGATACCTTGGTTCTCAAAAACTGAGGGAAATACTTACGCTACTATGCCGCATCTTGCCTTCCTCTTCGGGGAAAACCAACGCAAGCTCGAGACGTAGCAATACCGGGTTTTGTCACAATTATCGTCATAGAAGTGTCGTATGTATGACAGAAAAAAATTCGTTCGGCCCAAAATGTCACGGATGTGTCTTTTTTTGTAGTGTATTCTCATGCAAGATCTATCTAGGAGATGCATAGCAACGAGAGGGGGAGAGTGTGTCCACGTACCCTCACAGACCGAAAGCGGAAGCATTTGCTTAATGTGGTTGATGTAGTCGAACGTCTTCTCGTTCCGACCGATCAAGTACCGAACGTACGGCACCTCTGAGTTCTGCACACGTTGAACGCGATGACGTCCCTTGAGCTCTTGATCCAGCAGACGGTCGATGTGTGTTGTAGGGCGCCCCCGTATATAAAGGAGGGAGGGGGGAGGCCGGCTCTAAGCGTGCCCCAAGTAGGAGGAGTCCTACTTGGGGTCCTCATTGGATTTAGTCCTCCTTCCTTTTATCGGAGGGGGAAAGGGGGAAGGAGAGGGGGAGGAGAAGGAAAGGGGGGCGCCGCCCCCTCTCATTGTCCAATTCGGCCTCCTTGTGAGGGGGGCACGCCACCCCTTGTGGGCTGGTGTGCCTCCCTCCTATGGCCCATAAGGCCCATATCTTCCCCCGGGGGGTTCCAATAACCCCCCCCCCCCCGCCCCCGGTACTCCGATATGTATCTGATACATTTCGAAACACTTCTTGTGTCCAAATACTATCTTCCAATATATCAATCTTTACCTCTCAAAAATTTTGAGACTCCCCGTCATGTCCGTGATCTCATCTGGGAATCTGAACAACATTCGGTCACCAAAACACATAACTCATATAATAGAAATCGTCACCGAACGTTAAGCGTGCGGACCCTACAGGTTCGAGAACTATGTAGACATGACCAAGACACCTCTCCTGTCAATAACCAATAGCGGAACCTGGATGCTCATATTGGTTCCCACATATTCTACAAAGATCTTTATCGGTCGAACCACCATGACAACATACGTTATTCCCTTTGTCATCGGTATGTTACTTGCCTGAGATTCGATCGTCGGTATCTTTATACCTAGTTCAATCTCGTTACCGGCAAGTCTCTTCACTCATTTCGTAATGCATCATCACGTAACTAACTCATTAGTCACATTGCTTGCAAGGCTTCATATGATGTGCATTATCGAGAGGGCCCAGAGATACCTCTCCGATACTCGGAGTGACAAATCCTAATATCGATCTATGCCAACCCAACAAACACCTTCAGAGATACCTGTGGAGCATCTTTATAATACCCATTTACATTGTGACGTTTGATAGCACACAAGGCATTCCTCCAGTTTCCGGGAGTTGCATAATCTCATACTCGGAGGAATATGTATTTGACATGAAGAAAGCAGTAGCAATAAAACTGAACGATCATTATGCTAAGCTAACAGATGGGTCTTGTCCATCACATCATTCTCCTAATGATGTGATCCCGTTCATCAAATGACAACACATGTCCATGTCTAGGAAACTTAACCATCTTTGGTCAACGAGATAGTCTAGTAGAGGCATACTAGGGACACGGTGTTTTGTCTATGTATTCAAACATGTATCAAGTTTTCGGTTAATACAATTCTAGCATGAATAATAAACATTTATCATTAATAAGGAAATATAAAATAACAACTTTATTATTGCCTCTAGGGCATATTTCCTTCAATGATAAGGAGCAAGAACAAAGAAGATGGGAGAGTGCTACTTGTGATCTGCGTTGGTAATTCCCCGAAGTGGAGGGGATGATGCGGCACAATAGAGGTAAGTATTTCCCTTAGTTACGAAACCGAGGTAATAAATCTTGTAGGAGAACCAAGCAACACTATGTAAACAACACCTGCACAAAAACAACAATGGTATTGAGATTTGATAAATAGATAGACTGATAGATGCAAATAAAACAAAAGCAAATAAAATGCAACAAAGTATTTTTGGGTTTTTGGTGGAATAGATCTGAAAATATATCATAGGAAATAGACATGGGGGGCGTAGATTTCACTAGTGGCTTCTCTCAAGAAACTATCATATGGTGGGTAAACAAATTACTGTTGGGCAATTAATAGAAATGCAAATAATTATGATGATATCTAAGACAATTATCATGTATATAGGCATCATGTCCAAGATTAGTAGACTGAAACAATTCTGCATCTACTACTGGTATTCCACACATCGACCACTATCTAGCATGCATCTAGTGTATTAAGTTCATGGAAGAAAGGAGTAATGCAATAAGAACGGTGACATGGTGTAGACAAGGCAAACTCATGCATGAACAAACCCCATATTTTTATCCTTAATATCAACAATACATGCGTGTCATGTCTCTTTCTATCACTGAGATTGAGCACCGCAAGATCGAACCCATTACAAAGCACCTCCTCCCATGGCAAGATAAATCAATCTTGTTGGCCAAACCAAACTAAAATATCAAAGAAGAAATGTGAGGCTATAACAAATCACGTATGGATAGATCTAATCATAAACTCACAATTCGTCGCATCCCAACAAACACACCGCAAAAAAGAGTTACATCAAATAGATCTCCAAGAACATCAAGGAGAACATTGTATTGAAGATCAAAAAGAGAGAAGAAGCCATCTAGCTACTAACTACAGACCCATAGGTCTGTGGTAAACTACTCATGCATCATCAGAGGAGAATCAATGAGGATGATGAACCCTTCCGCGATCGTTAACACCTCCGACAGAGTGCCGGAAAGGCCTCTAGATTGGATCTTGTGGTTCTGGAACTTGCGGCAACTAGAAAAGTATTTCGTCGACTCCCCTAGGGTTTCTGGAATATTAGAGTATTTATCGAGCCAGAGGTCGGTGGGGAAGCTTCTTGTGGGCTCCTCTACCCACCAAGGTGTGTCTGGGCCTCCTAGCGCATCCTGGTGCCTAGTGGGCTCCACAGGCCTCCCCTCATTTGGTCTCTTAGCTCCTTGGGTGTCTTTTATCTAGAAAAAAATCTCCAAAAAGTTTCGTGGTATTTGGACTTCATTTGATATTGATATTCTGCAAAGTAAAAAACAAGTAGAAAACATCAACTGACAGCACTATGTCAACACGTCAGTCCCAAAAAATGATATAAAGTTGCTAGAAAATGTATATAAACCATCCAAGGTTGATAATATAACAACATGGAACAATAAAAAAATTATAGATACGTTAGAGACATATCAACATCCCCAAGCTTCATTCCTGATCGTCCTCGAGTAGGTTAATGATAAGAATAGAATTTTTGATGTGGAATGTTTCTTAACATATTTATCATATATTCTTTTCTTTGTAGCATGGACATTTGGACTTTAGATGATTCAAAGCAATAGTCTATAATTTGACACGAAGACATCAATACTTAAGCATATCAACAAGCAACCAAGTCTTCCAAAATATCAATGCTAAAGAAAGCCATCCCTAGCCCATTATGCTCAATCATTTATCCATTCATGAAACACACTCAAATATTAGCTACATCGTCCAATGCACAAGTATGATAATAGTGTTTCCTAGTTGGTGCTTTATAAGAGAATATGGAGACTCAAGAAAAACAAAAATTGCATAAAAGCAAGTAGATAGGCCCTTCGCAAAGGGAAGCAGAGATTTGTAGAGGTGCCAGAGCTTAAATTGAGAGATAAAATTATTTTGAGAGGCATGCTTTTCCTGTCAACGAAAACGACCGAGAATTTCCAATATCTTCCATGCTAGATAAATCATAGGCGGTTCCCAAACATTAAATAAAATTTATTTCCTTTCCACCATTCTTTCACAATCCATGGCTAGTGTAAGTGCATCTAGTGCCCCTTAGTGATTTTGGTGTATTGAAGACTTATAGGTTAAGGGACTGATGCTTTTGTAAGTGTACACAGGTCTATAAGTCTATGAGGAGTTTGATATTTACAGAGAAAGTCGACCCCTAAAAATTAAGTTCTTCGACTGAAGACTTTGATATTATGAAGACTTTCTGAAGACTTTGAAAGTGAAGAAATTGGTGTGACCTTGAAGACTTGGTATTCATTCCAGGAACATGAAGCGTGAAGACTTTTGTTTTCGTAGTTTCATTTTCTCCTTCTTGAGTCATAGGAAACACCGTACTGTTAAAGGGGGTCGAGGAAATACTAATGAAAAATTTCCATGTGATGCTCAACTCAAAATCCTACACCTACCAATCCCTTCGAGTGAAGCCATTGGAAATCTCATATAGTTCAGTCAAGTTCTTCAGTGACAGAGACGCAGTTCTTATGGTCACTAATGACTTTGCTCTGACTGAGGAGTTAGGAATTCGCCAGTGCAAATTGCCTACACAGTGAGGAACATGATAGCCTTGAGGAATTTGAGAGTCAAATTTCCGACCGTTGCTGTGCTGCGCGCCGGCTGTCCCAAAATATCTTATCCACCTAACGGTCATATCATTGAAGGGCATTTATGTCTTATCATGTCGGGCTGCTCCCTAGGCTATAAATAGCTGCCCCCTACAACCACTAGTTGGTTGGATGCTCTGAGAGAACTTGACACTTGTCATTTGAGAGCAACCCATCCTCCGAGGACTTTGAGCGAAAATCATCAAGTGAGGAAAATCCCAAAACCAAACCCCCACAAACCCAAAGTGATTGAGCATCACTGAAGAAATTGATCCCGCGTGGATCCGATGCTTGTTACCTTTGAAGACTGTGCTTCTTCCAGACGGTTAGGCGTCAAGGTCTAGAGCATCCAAGAGGAATTGTGGATTGCCGAGTGACCAAGTCTGTGAAGGTTTGGAAGTCACCTGAAGACTTACCACGAGTGATTGGACGACACCTGCGTGGTCTTAGTTCAAGGAGAATACAGTGAGGACTGGGTGTCCTGAGTTGTGGCTCAGAGACTCGGTGTCCGGGACTATGTGTCCTTGAGTTTAAATACTCAGCTGCTCCAACCAGACGTACAACTGAGACAACAGTTGGAACTGGTTTACCAAATCATTGTCTTCACCAACTAACTGGTTCTATTTCCTCAACCCTTCCATTTCCTCATTACTGTGTTGAGTGTTGTTCATATCTGTGCTTGAAGACTTTGACTGAAGACTTTCACAAATTCCTTAGTTCAATTTCTTCAGTCTGTTTGTCTTCACCTTGCTATCCTGTGTTTACGCTTTCTGTACTCTGTGCTTGTCTTCATTTCATCATGATGACCATGCTTGTATCCTGTCATGTTTACCTCTGAGTACTTATTCCGCTGCAAGTAGTTCTTCGCTAAGGAATTTCCTCACTAGCAAATTCCTCAGTGAAGAATTCATAAAAATTGCCTATTCACCCCCCTCTAGTCGATATAACGCACTTTCAATTGGTATCAGAGCAAGGTACTCCCTTGTTCTATGTGATTTTGGTTTAACCGCCTGGAGTTTTAGTTATGTCGACCGCAGGTATGAAGAAAGTGACATGCCCTATCTTTGACGGTCATGACTATCCCAAGTGGAAGGCCATGATGAGGAAGCGCCTCATGGCAAGGAACAGCGAGCTGTGGACTGTCACCGAGATTGGTCTTACTGATCTATGCAAGATGGCGAATGCTGATGATATTCGCAAGTATACTCGACTTGACATCATAGCGAAGGATATCATCCGCTCCTGCCTATCTAGAGATCAATTCGGGCGAATTATGCATCTTGGCAATTCGAAGCTCATCTGGGACCGAATCTCTGATGTCTATGAAGGTCATCGAACTCGTCATGATCCCTGGTTTGAGGACTTCAAGGAATCTCTCAAAACGATGACTTTCGAGCCAGAATCATCATCTTCTGCATCATGCCTTATGGCAAACGGTGCTGAGGTAACCGAATGCTCCTCATCCGAGTCTTGTGATGATTAATCTGATAATGATTAATCTGATGATGATATTGAATCTTGTTATACCAAACTTGTTTGCATTGCCACTAAACAACAAACAGCTTTAGAACAAGTCCAAGATATGCTAGACAAAAGTGATGATATGTTGCGTAAAGAAATGGATCAGTCAAAAGCTTTGGGTGAATGTCTTCAGAGAATTCACTCCAAGTTTGACGTCCTTCAAGATCAACATAATACCCTCTTGACTGATCACGAGAAGCTTTCTCTTGAATCTCTTCAAAGAAAGGAAGATCTTAAAAAGTTAAGAGTGTGCTATGAAGATCTTCAGAAGGAGCGCGATTCATTACTAGCTCAACAAATCAGCGCCTCTCAGGAAGAATTTGTTCCTCCATGCTTAAAGTGCATTGAACGTGAATCTGCTAATTCTTCACCTGAATGTTCAAATGCTTCAACAGTTACAAATTCTTCATCTGCCTCTGCTATCAATAATTCCTCATCTGAGGACATTGCTAGTATCACTGACAATGCAGGGCTGAAGGAATTGTACATGACAGACATGTACAAAAGCCTCAAAGGGCATCAGACACTTTGTGATGTGCTTAAAAAGCAGATCCTCAACAGAAACCCTAGGAAAGAGGGTATTGCCTTTGAGAGGAAACTCAATGCTGATGGAACATATTGGAAGCCTGAGCAGTACCCCAAAACCTCGTGGGTTGCTGCAAAGGGACCTCCAGTTGATCCATCTAACTTATCTGGCTTTACATGTGATTCTCCTCATTCTTCTGATGAGTCATTTGACTCCAACTATAAACTGTTCAAAAATCAGAATGGTGAAGTATTTGCTAGATATGTTGGAACTAACTGCAGGAACGGCTCCCCTATGAAGAAAATCTGGGTTCCCAAAAGTTATGTTGAAAGTCTTCAGGTGAATGTCCTCATGACACCACCTGTGAAGAACAGGAACCCCAGATCAAATTCTTCATATGGACCAAATTCTTCATATGGATTCAAGTCCTCATACGGACCAAATTCCTCACATGGATCAAATTCCTCAAAAGGATCAAAGTCCTCACATGATTATCATCGTGCTAACAACTCTGTCTCGCAGGGTAGAGCTAAGGGCTATGAATATGTGCATTATTCTTCAAACCATTATGTTCATAAGTCCTCGAAGAATTACTCTGCTTATTCATATGCTTACCCTAACCCCTCTTATGTGAAATGAAACGGTTTGGCATCTTTGCCACCTTTCTCATATGGTGCTTGCAGAGTGATGAATTCTTTGCCACCCCTCCAGATGTGGGTGGTGAAGAAAAAGAACTAATCTCTTCTGCAGGGTCAGGTCTCCAGACGTGCTTTAACGTCTGAAGAATTTGCTGGGGACCTAACAAATTGCCTGAAAGGACGCAGGCGAATCATGATGAAATGAACCTTCATTTCACACGTCCTCTTACTGCTTGATGAAATTCATCTGATGAACTTGATATCATATTCTTCACTGACGAAGCATATGAGATTGTAAGCTACACTAATTCATCTGCAGGATGATCAACCCAAAACTACTGAATGGGTCCTCGATAGTGGATGTACAAATCACATGACTGGTGACAAGAATCTATTGATGGATGCACCCTTATCACCATCACCTCTGAAGCATATCATCTTTGCTGACAAAGGCAAAAGTCAGGTATTGGGTCTTGGAAAGGTTGCAATCTCTAAGGATAAACACATGGACAAAGTCATGCTTGTTGAGTCCTTAGGATACAATCTCATGTCAGTCTCAATGCTTTGTGATCTTGATATGGTTGTTGTCTTTGGCAAATATCGCTGTGTTGTGATTATAGAAGCTGACAATTCCAAAGTCTTCGAAGGCTTTAGGAGAGGAGATCTGTATATTGTTGATTTCTCTACAGGACCACAACCAGCCGTGTGTCTACTTGCAAAAGCTTCAGAAGGCTGGCTATGGCATCGACGACTTGGTCACGCAGGCATGAGGAATTTGAACACGCTTGCGAAGAAGAAGCACGTCATTGGCATTGAGAATGTCAAATTCCTCAAGGATCACCTATGCGGAGCCTGTGAAGCAGGAAAAATGACCAAGGCCAAGCATCCAGCGAAGACTATCATGACCACTACCCGTCCATTCGAATTGCTTCACATGGACCTCTTCGGACCTAATCATTACTCGGCAATCACTAATGATGCATCTCTATATGGTTTTGTCATTGTTGATGATTATTCTCGATATACATGAGTACACATTGTTACTTACAAACATGAAGTGCAGGAAGTCTTCAAACGATTTTCCTCGAGGGCTTCAACCAACTTTGGTGTGAAGATCAAGCACATCAGAAGTGACAATGGAACTGAGTTCAAAAATTCCGGTCTTGATGCCTATCTTGATGAACTTGGTATTACTCATGAATTATCTGCTCCTTATACTCCTCAGCAGAATGGCGTCGTGGAGCGCAAGAATAGAACTCTTGTTGAGATGGCTCGCACTATGCTTGATGAATACAAAACGCCTCAGTGTTTTTGGATTGATGCAATTGATACTGTGTGCCACATCATCAACAGAGTATATCTTCACAAATTCTTCAAGAAGCCTGCCTATGAACTCCTCACTGACAAGAAACCCAATGTGAGTTATTTCAAAGTCTTCGGTGCTAAATGTTGGATTAGAGATCCTCACCACAACTCTAAATTTGCACCGAAAGCACATGAAGGTTTTATGCTTGGTTACGGAAAGGACTCGCACACCTACAGAGTCTTCAACATTGTTCTTCACAAGATTGTTGACACTGTAGATGTGCGGTTCGATGAAACTAATGGCTCACAAAGAGAGCACCTACCTTCTGTGTTAGATGAACCAGCACCTGAGGATGCTATCAACCTCAAGGCAACTGAGGATGTCATTCCTACTGAAGAATCTGCTGAAGAATTCATTCCTGTTCATGAAGAACGTCGAGCTGATGCACCTGAAGAACATGATGAGGAAAATGGTGCTAAAGAAAATGCTGATCAAAATCCTCAGCGACAACCAGCTCATCCACGTGTTGCAAAAGAAGTGCAAGTGGAGAAGATCATCGATGACATTAGCGCACCAGGTCCTCTCACACGCTCAAAAGCTTCGCATTTATCTAACTTTTGTGGGCACTATGCTTTTGTCTCTATCACAGAGCCCACTAAGGTAGATGAAGCATTTCTGGAGCCGGAGTGGATTCAGGCTATGCAAGAAGAATTACATCAGTTCGAGCTTAACAATGTTTGGGAATTGGTCAATCGCCCAGATCCTCGCAAGCATAATATCATTGGCACAAAGTGGATCTACCGCAACAAGCAAGATGAAAATGGCCTTGTGGTGAGGAATAAGGCACGACTAGTAGCTCAAGGCTACACACAGGTTGAAGGAATTGATTTCGATGAAACATTTGCACCTGTTGCTAGACTTGAGGCTATTCGCATATTACTTGCTTACGCTAACCATCATGATATCATCTTATATCAAATGGATGTGAAAAGTGCATTCCTCAATGGTAAGCTTGAGGAAGAAGTATATGTTGCTCAACCCCTAGGTTTTGAAGATCCAAAGAATCCTGACAAAGTCTTTAGACTCAATAAGGCCCTCTATGGCCTCAAGCAAGCCCCTCGGGCGTGGTATGATACATTGAAGGAATTCTTCGTGAAAAATGGCTTCACACCCGGTTCACTCGACCCTACTCTCTTTACTAAATCTTATGATGGTGAACTGTTTGTGTGCCAAATATATGTTGATGATATTATCTTTGGCTGTACTGACCTACGTTATAGTGATGAATTTGCCTATATGATGAGTGAAGAATATCAAATGTCTATGATGGGAGAGTTGAAATTCTTCTTAGGTCTTCAAATCCATCAGCAGCGCAATGGCATATTCATATCTCAGGAGAAATACCTCAAAGATGTACTGAGGAAATTCGGCATGCAAGATTGCAAAGGCGTCAAAATTCCTATGCCCACTAATGGCCATCTATGCACTAATGAAAATGGTATTGACTTCTATCACAAGGTATACCGCTCCATGATTGGTTCTTTATTGTACTTATGTGCATCAAGGCCAGATATAATGCTTAGTGTTTGCATGTGTGCCCGATTTCAAGCTGCACCGAAGGAATCACACCATAAGGCTGTGAAGCATATTCTTCGATATCTAGCTCACACACCAACACTAGGATTATGGTACCCCAAGGGCTCTGCTTTTGATATTATTGGATATTCTAACTCTAACTACGCTGGTGATCGTGTGGACCGCAAGTCAACATCTGGCACTTGTCATTTCCTCGGACGATCTTTGGTCTGTTTGTCCTCGAAGAAACAGAACTGCGTATCACTGTCAACTGCTGAAGCTGAATATATTGTTGCTGGCTCATGCTGTGCTCAACTGCTTTGGATGAAGCAAACCCTCAAGGACTATGGCGTCAACGTGAAGAATGTGCCTCTCCTCTGCGACAATGAGAGTGCCATCAAGATTTCTCACAACCCAGTTCAGCACTCGAAGACAAAGCACATCCAGATTCGTCATCATTTTTTTCGTGATCATGTGTTGAAGGGTGACATCTCCATCGAGCATGTGAAGACTGAAGAACAGCTAGCTGATATCTTCACTAAGCCCTTGGATGAGAAGAGATTTAGCAAGTTGCGGTGTGAGCTAAATATCTTAGAGTCTTCGAATGTTCTTTGAAAAGGACACACATCCTAACACTTATGCAAAATTGATGACTTAGATGTGCAACACATGAAGAAATGTTTATCTTCAATCAATGAAGAATAACACTCTAAGTGTGAAGAAATTAATGAAGAATTTGATTCTCGGAACCCTACGACAATTGTACGCGGTGTCTGAAATCATCATTCTTATACGGTGGGCCACGCCACCACAAAAAGTTGAAAATCTTCAATTTGAGTTTTTCCTCATTTTTGAAATTCTTCAGTTTTTCAAATTCTTCAACTTTGCAAAATCTTCACTGTTTCCGACGCTTTTCTTCATTGGCTATATATACATATATATATATATATATATATATGAGTTTATGTCCTCTACAGCATTCACTTATGGCTATTTCTTCAAGTTGCGTTTTCTGCTAAGTGAATGTGATCGGACCCTTCCCCCTCTATGCTATACTCAACCCAATCTATTCACAAATTCTTCATGTGCGTTCTATTTGAAACCCGTTCAAAGTCTTCACTGTGTCCTTGTTAGCTGAAGAAATTGCGAACGAAACTTTAAAACAAATCTTATCCAGATTTTCGGTTTTACCGCTCAAACCGTTCCGCATCCCACGATGCATTATTATAATCACCCACAATCTTACACGATCTCATCCGCACAGTACGTGGGTGACACATGTCGCGTGAAGGAGAAAGGGCAGGGGCATGTTCGTCCAAAAATCTTCGGGCGAACAGTTTTTACCGTGGCTATAAATACCCCTCCCCCCTTCCTCACTTCATTTACTCCGCTCGGTCGCTGTCTCTCGCTCGAGCTTCTCAAACCCTAGCGCCGTCGTACTCGCGCCGGCTGCGGAAATCTTCACTCCACCGCCGCCGTAGCTGTCTCCCTCTGCCAAGTTAGGGTGTGGGAGATCTAACTTGACGAACTTCACCGCTGTTCATCTCAGTTCGTCGTGTTCTTCAGTTTGGCGTTCCTCGAAGAAAAATTGCATACTTCTTCAGAGTGTTCAATTGTTCAGATTCCTCATCTGAAGAAAATGGCTGAAGGAAAGAGACCGCAGAAAGGAGGAAAGAAACCTGAGGTCATGACTGCTTTCAAGATCCCTGATGAAATATACAAGGATTATTGCACACCTGATGAAGCCAAGTTTGGCAAAGAAAACAAAAACCAGCGCAAAGTGCGCATCCAGAGGATTGAACGAAGATGGGCATGAGAATGGAGGGAATATCAATATGTTACTCCTAAGTACATGAAGAAATTCGCCTTAAATCCTCCATGCCCAAGAGATCCATTGGCACCTGGCCAAGTAGCTGATCCCACCAGCATCAAGCGTGGTGAGGACTTTCTTGAAGAATGGGCTAGGCGTCAAGCAAAATTGGCAAGACAAGCCAAGGAGGCAGTGAGGATATTCAATGAGGATTCTGCCGCTGCTGCTGCCGCTGAGACCTCGGTCAAACCGAGGAAATCAATGCCGAAGAAGCCTGCTCATAAGCCAAGTGCTTCACCATCAGCGCCCTCACGGCCAAGTTCCTCAGCTGCGCCCTCACGGCAAATTCCTCAGACTGCTACTGCTCCACCAAAGTCCTCAGCAGCTCCCTCAAAGTCCCCAACTCCTGTGCATCTGGCTACATGCCAAAGGACTCAGGTTTTCTCAATTGCTTCTGGTGTCTCAGCAAGTTCCTCAGCTGCACCAATGTCCTCATCAGGCCCCTCACTGTTGAAGACACAAGCAACAGCTGGACGCGGTCCTCGTCCAAGTCCAAGGAAGAAACATGTTGCATTCCAAGTGCCCTCTGAAGATGAGGCCTCTGATGAAGAACTTGCAGAAATCATCAGAGACAGACAAGCAAAGGCCGCTAGAGCCAAAGGCACATCTGTGCCACTACTTTTGGATCCGAAGAAGATACTTGACTACATTGACCTCTGGCACCAGGATCCAAACACTCCAATGCCTGATCTGCCTCTGACTCCTGGTCAAAGTCATATGCTGACCCATTTCATCTCTCAAGAGAAATGGAAGTTTGAAAAGGCTCGTGAGATAAAGAGAGCTCAAGCTAGAAAGGAGAAGCTTCTGAAGAAGAACGTTGTCCGACTGACACCTGAAGAACTTCTCAAGGCTCAATCTGAAATCCAAGCCCTCAGCAAGGACTTCGATGCATACAATGCTGATTGGCAAGGAGCCAAAGTGCGATTCGTCAACCTGTTGAAGAAAATGTCAACTGTTGCAGCCCCATCGCAACAAGAAAATCCTCAGGCTGGAGATTCTGCTCAGCCTGCTGAAGAACATGCCAGCACCACTGATGACTTTCAGCCTGCTGATGAAAATACAAGTTCCAGGGCTGATGACTCCATCCCAGCCGCTGAAGAAATTGCCAGGGCATCCACTAGTGGTGCGCCTGAAGAAACTGAAGAAATCAGGGCAACTGCATCAGTTGCGCCTGAAGAAAACCAACCACAGTCCTCAGCTCCTCCCGCCCAACACCAACTCCAATTCTTCCTTCTGCCTATGAAGTGAAGAAGACCAAGGCTGCAGAGCGAGCTGCGGTGAAGAAAAGGAAGGCATCAGCTGA
Source organism: Triticum aestivum (assembly GCF_018294505.1). Lineage (NCBI taxonomy): Eukaryota > Viridiplantae > Streptophyta > Magnoliopsida > Poales > Poaceae > Triticum > Triticum aestivum. The sequence continues at coordinate 229,124,736 of NC_057801.1, forward strand.
GTCAAATTCTTCGGCTGCGAAGAAAATGAAGCCAATGACCAGCTCTCTTGAAAATCCTATTAATGCCGTTCCGATTTCCTCCATGTCATCAAAGGAAATTGTTCCTTATGGAGAAGACAACAAGATCCCAAGCGGATGTGATGAAGAAAATCACTCTGCTGCTACGTCAGAGCAGCTTGATGAAGAAATTGAAGTGGAAGCATTCCCTTCAACGCCAGTCGTTTCCTCACCCATGCCTCAGTTCACAGCTGAAGAGGCTGGTGTTGAGGAAATTGAAAATGAAGATGAAGATGTGGATATTGGATGCACTACACCAGTGATGAAGGATGACTTTTGGGAAAGTCAGCATCCCAATACTCCTCTCTTCACTCCTATTCAACAGATTCCTCAGTCCCCGGCTACAACTGTTCAAATGGGCTCTGAAGAAACTCATCCCACTTCATCTGTTCATGAAGAAATTCCAGCCGCTAGTGCTGAAGAACCTGCTGCTGTTGATCCTCAAGTTGCACAAGAAGAGGAACCAGAAATTCCTTAGCCTGCAGTGCCTGAGCTCGCGATTCCTGAGGTTGTGCTGCAAATCACTGACACTCATTTGCCCAAGCCGAAGAATCCGTTCTCAAGCAAGCAAAAATTCAAGGCTGAAGACTTCTTCTCTGAGCATGTGTTCTTCACTGATTATAATCCATATGACTCTGCTCGCATAAGGAAGAGGCGTTTCTGGACTGCTACTCAAGCCAACTTCTATTCCTCAGTGCTATTTGACAAGGACAAAATCTTCGATCATGAACATATTCCTCATGTGGATATGGAATCTCTGCCGTGCTTCGAGCCAGTCCTTAGTGTTATTCACGATGCAGGACTACTGAATTTCTGCACTGATATCTGTGATTGGAATGAAGAACTCATTCTTCAGTTCTACGCCACTCTGCATATCACTGGAGATGCTGAAGATGTGAATTCATGGGTGCTGGATTGGATGACCGAAAACACTCACTACAAGGCACTAGCAACTGAATTGCTTCGTGTCCTTCCTCTTGATCCTCCCCATGACAGTGCCCATTGCATATAAAATGACCCTGAACTGACGAATCATTATATGCAAGTGCTCATGAAGCCTTTGAAGCCAGGGCAGGCCCCACGAACCAAATTCCTCGTCAAGGTTGCTCTATGTGCCCCGGACTGTCGATCGAATCCTGACGAAGACCATGAGTCCAATCAAAGGCCACGACTCAAATGATGAAGATGTCGTTGGCATCATGAAGAACATGCTTTTCAACATCATTCATGGCGTTCCCGTCAACTTCCATGATTTCTTCATGAGGACTCTGGCTAATGTTGCTATGTCACCTTTCGAGCTGAAGCCCTATGCGCCTTGGATTATGAGATTCATAAGGGCAAGATCTTCACTGAATTACAAGGCTGACACTCTGAACCATGGAGCTACTTGCCTCCCATTGAAGTCCTCAAGCGACCAGTTTCATCTTCTGATGATAAAGGCAAGGCAGCTGCTGTGATCGATGAAGGCACTCGTCCGTTGGATGGTCAATTTTGTCTGGCTACATCTTACTCTACCAATGACGATTCTGCCACACATGACACTGCCACAAATACCTCAGCCAAGCAAAAGCCTCAAGCCATAGCACCCAGGGTGATGACTGACCGTGAGTTACTCCTCATTCTTCATCAGAAGGTTGATCGCAATCACAAATGGGTGAAGCATCAGTTTGCTGCAATTCTTCACAACATGACCTCAACCCATAATGCTGTGAAGAAAAATCATTATCACCTTCATGAAACCCTCAACCGCACCTGGGCTGTTCTCACTCATGTATATACCGCGAAAGAACTGAAGACTATGGGTCTCCAAGAAGCATTTGACTGGTCTGCACCACCTCCGAAGAAATTCAAGAGAGTCAAAGTTCCTGATCTGGTGGCCAGCTCTTATTCTTCATCGCGTGAAACTGATGAGCATGAAGATTTGGACGACACTGCGGCAGGCCTTACTTCAACAAACAACCCCGACAACGCTGGCGCTCCTCCATCGACTTGAAATTCTTCAGGGGCGTTAGTCCTCAGTTTCGATCCTTTTGGTCATTTGATGACAAAGGGGGAGAAATCTGAGTTAGTCTTCAAGCGGGTTTATATTATGGGCGTTTCGTTTTGTTAAGTTACAACTCTCGTTCTTCCGAAACTTTTTACTGGATCGAGTTGTAATCTTAAACCTGATGGTGCCCTGATACTTTTGGACGGTGCATGGTGCGCTGATACTTTTGATGCACTGTGCTCTGATACTTTTGATGTGTTATTCTGCATGCTTATTCCTCATTAATATTATTGCACGCATGCTGAATTTCATCAGGCACCATATTTCATCATGCATTTCAAATTCTTCATATTATATATCAAATGCATGTATGAATTACAAGATATAGGGGGAGATCTCCATGATTCAATTCTTCAAATGTGCATTGCTTCAAAAGCAAATTCCTCACTATGCACATATTCAGGGGGAGTTCTTCTATATCTTGCAATCAAATTCCTCAATATCAGTATTTACACTTCATATATTTATCCCCGTTGAAAACTTAACCTATGTTGTCATCAATCACCAAAAAGGGGGAGATTGTAAGTGCATCTAGTGCCCCTTAGTGATTTTGGTGTATTGAAGACTTATAGGTTAAGGGACTGATGCGTTTGTAAGTGTACACAGGTCTATAAGTCTATGAGGAGTTTGATATTTACAGAGAAAGTCGACCCATAAAAATGAAGTTCTTCGACTAAAGACTTTGATATTCTGAAGACTTTCTGAAGACTTTGAAAGTGAAGAAATTGGTGTGACCTTGAAGACTTGGTATTCATTCCAGGAACATGAAGCGTGAAGACTTTTGTTTTCGTAGTTTCATTTTCTCCTTCTTGAGTCATAGGAAACACCGTACTGTTAAAGGGGGTCGAGGAAATACTAAGGAAAAATTTCCATGTGATGCTCAACTCAAAATCCTACACCTACCAATCCCTTCGAGTGAAGCCATTGGAAATCTCATATAGTTCAGTCAAGTTCTTCAGTTACAGAGACGCAGTTCTTCTGGTCACTGATGACTTTGCTCTGACTGAGGAGTTAGGAATTCGCCAGTGCGAATTGCCTACACAGTGAGGAACATGATAGCCCTGAGGAATTTGAGAGTCAAATTTCCGACCGTTGCTGTGCTGCGCGCCGGCTGTCCCAAAATATCTTATCCACCTAACGGTCATATCATTGAAGGGCATTTATGTCTTATCATGTCGGGCTGCTCCCTAGGCTATAAATAGCTGCCCCTACAACCACTAGTTGGTCGGCTGCTCCGAGAGAACTTGACACTTGTCATTTGAGAGCAACCCATCCTCCGAGGACTTTGAGCAAAAATCATCAAGTGAGGAAAATCCCAAAACCAAACCCCCACAAACCCAAAGTGATTGAGCATCACTGAAGAAATTGATCCCGCATGGATCCGACGCTTGTTACCTTTGAAGACTGTGCTTCTTCCAGACGGTTAGGCGTCAAGGTCTAGAGCATCCAAGAGGAATTGTGGATTGCCGAGTGACCAAGTCTGTGAAGGTTTGGAAGTCACCTGAAGACTTACCACGAGTGATTGGACGAGACCTGCATGGTCTTAGTTCAAGGAGAATACGGTGAGGACTGGGTGTCCTGAGTTGTGGCTCAGAGACTGGGTGTCCGAGACTGCGTGTCCTTGAGTTTAAATACTCAGCCGCTCCAACTAGACGTACAACTGAGACAGCAGTTGGAACTGGTTTACCAAATCATTGTCTTCACCAACTAACTGGTTATATTTCCTCAACCCTTCCATTTCCTCATTACTGTGTTGAATGTTGTTCATATCTATGCTTGAAGACTTTGACTGAAGACTTTCACAAATTCCTCAGTTCAATTTCTTCAGTCTGTTTGTCTTCACCTTGTTATCCTGTGTTTACGCTTTCTGTACTCTGTGCTTGTCTTCATTTCATCATGATGACCATGCTTGTATCCTGTTATGTTTACCTCTGAGTACTTATTCCGCTGCAAGTAGTTCTTTGCTAAGGAATTTCCTCACCAGCAAATTCCTCAGTGAAGAATTCATAAAAATCGCCTATTCACCCCCCCCCTCTAGTCGATGTAACGCACTTTCAGCTAGCTATATTTATGGTTGCCTTCCATACCAACACATACCAAGGAATTTATTATAGTATTTTTTTTGCATTTTGGGACTGGGCATCCCTATTACCTGCCCACACTCTCGTGCAATGACAAGTGAATAAACACTTTATCTTGAGAATAACATACCTAGCATGGAAAATATTGGCCACTCCCACTGGTACGGCAAGCTATTATACAAATGGTTTTTAACCCCTTTCCGTGACGGCATTTTGAACTGTTTCCTGGTGAGTGTGGGCGATAGGGGGGTCCTTCCCACACAACCCCAAAACCGTCGGGGATAGGCCCACTGGTCACACACGCTGGGCAATATGAGCTCGTGTGCAACGGGCGAGTGATCAAATATGATTATACAATTGTGTTAAAAAATACAATTATACAGGCCCAATCATTTCCGATCATAAGTACATCCCACACAGTCAGTCCCAGACAAAAGTTTCCGTTCATATGTACATTCCACACAGTCAATTCAAGGAATACGTTTCCGTTAGTATGTACATCCCACACAGTCAATCCAAGAGGTATGTTTCCATTCGTATATACATCCCACACAGTCACTCCAAGGAAAATGTTTTCGTTCACACATACATCACACACAATTTTTCCCATTAAATCATTTGTGATAGCGTTGCCATTGCAGACGATATTAACAATTTTGTCATTTGCGTTATTGAATGCATCACACATGGTGCATAGAAAAAACTATGTGGCATAGGATGTCCATCACACACACTTTTTATGTGGAAAACATTTGTGCAAGGTGGCCTAACGTAAACAGTTTTCCAGAGTAAGTCATGTGTGATTGTTCATTGATCCAACATGTTTTCTTCCAAAAAACTGTGTGGGTTGTCGGAGGTCATCGCCCACTATGTTGTCTCAATAACCGTTTGCAATAGAAAAACCCAATAAGCATGATAATTGGCCTATTATTAATAATCCACTCATTAATCAAATTGACATTTTTTTGACCGTGAACAGTAGGAAAGGCTCCTACTGTGTTAATGTATTAAAAAACATGTGGGGACTGCACAAGTGGATATTTACATGGGGGGAGGCAGAGTGTGACTTGTCAACTTTGTAACAAGTGAGACAAAATAAAGCAAGGACTATTACTATAAGGAGTGTACAAAGTTTAAAACAAAGGGCCTACGCGCCTCTTTGACTCTATGTTGAAGTAGCTCGAAGTCCTTCTTGAATCTTTCGAACTAGGAGCTGAGAGATGGAGGTATAGCTCTAAAATTGTTGTTGTTCCTCTCCTTCCAAATACTCCAGGCTGCCACAATGAATTTCTCCAAGAATATTGGAGAAGGATGGCCGTTTTTTCAACTTCAATAGCTTGCAATCGGCCGTGGAAGGGTTCCCAATGAATCTCAAGTTTATCCCAGCAAAGCTTGCTGAAAGAGCAGGTAAAGATCATGTGCCCAACCGTTTCCTCTATATTCAATCCGCATAGGAGGCAATTGTGGTCATCCCCTATGTTATAGTGCCTTCTCTTGAGCATGTTCCTCGTGTTGAGCCGGTCATGAAAAAGCAGCCAAGCAAAGACCTTGAACTTCATCGTGCACTTTGATTTCCAAATCCAAGAAAACACTTGGTGAGATTGAATGTCCTTGAAGAAGAAGCGATAATAATCCGTTGATCTGTAGATCATTTTGCCCCACATGTAATGCCACACATCCGAAGCTGCCGTGGAGGGCTGCAATTCAGCCGCAATTAACTACATGTCCCTGACCTCAGTCTGTGCTTGGGGGATCAAGGGTAGGTGAAACATTTCTCCCAGCGACGTAATCCCCAAGAAATCCTTGACAGAGATATCTTCGTTCAAGGAGTGGGAGAAAGCACGAGGATGTGAGTCTTGGAGAAGTTGATCAGACCACAAATCTTTCCAAAACAGAGCCGTGGTGCCACACACAATATTGTCCCGAGAAACCCCCCTAAATTTAGGAGTGAGCTTGAGTATATCCTTCCACCAAAATGATCCAACCGGATCACAAGCATGTGGTATTCTTTGGGCATAGTATGAATCCCAAGTGAGTTGCACCCATGGGATATCCATCTTGTTGTAGAACTTATGCAGGAATTTCAAAAGCAAAGCCTCGTTTTGGATTTGGAGATTAAGAACTCCAGGCCCACCCTTATTTTTGGGTTTACACACCATGTCCCAAGCAGCCAATGAGTTAAATTTGTCTCCTTGTTCAGTCTTCTTGATCCATAAACATCTACGCCTAATCTTGTCCAGAAGTTCTATGAGTTTAGGTGGAAAATGCAGCCTGCACATCGCATAGAAAAGAAGGGAAGTGACTGTGGAGTTGAGAAGAGTCAGCTTCCCAGCATGGGACATAAGATACAATGTGGAGGACAGGCTTCTTTCAACAGTGCTGACTAGAGGCATAAAGTCATGCATGGTAGGTCGAAACGTGCCCAGGGGTAGACCGGGGTAAGTAAACGGCATGGCACCAATGGTACATTCGAAGATAGAGGCAATTTGCGAGGCCAGATCAGTGTCCAAGTTTATGGGAATGAGTGTAGACTTATGGAAATTGATCTTAAGGCCGATGGGCGTACTTGGTGAGAATGTTTTTGATAGTCAAGGCTCGTTGAGGGCAAGCAGGCATGAGTAAGATCATGTCATCGGCATACTGGACAATAGGGTAATCCATTTGGCCATTTGAGGGAAAAGGAAGTTGAATCCTACCCTCCCTATAGGCCTCATTGATGGCAGATTGGAGGAGGTCGGCTGCAAGCACGAATATGAGTGGAGACAGGGGATCTCCCTGTCTAACTCCATGTCTGCAGTGGAATTGTCTGCCATCAAACTGACATTTCATATTAAGCACATAAAATATTTCATTTTCATATTACGGAACCATGATTTCATACTTAAAACATATCAGAGTACATATAGCTTCAGCACACAGTTGCACCATCTAGGCATATAGCTAGCTACCCCATTACACAACTACACCAGCACCAAGTTTCACATGCAACATCTATAACCTTGGGAAATTAGCATCAGAGACAGTAGATAGACAGATGAATGTCATCTGGAAAACTGCCAAAGCAAAAGGTGAATATTGAGCCTTCATTGATGTTGAAGCTCCTTGCAACTTTAGGCCAGTGCATGTGGATGATTGATCGTCCATCCATCATCCTCTTGAGGAAGACTTCAATATTGTACCGTGGGCGTTGTATGAATACCTTCCTTGCCTCCTGACCATACATGTGGTTAGATAGGTAATCATCAGTGAACTGCTTTGGAAAGGCCTGAAAACAAAGATATGCATAAATATCTTCTCTAAATTCATAAATGGTGCAAAGGAATAAAAAGACAAGGTATAATAGTTAGTACCATCCGTTGTGCATTGATGTCTTCTTCATTGTGCAGACAAAGATCTTGTTGTTTTTCGTCGCTAGTTTCTTTATCCTAAAAATCTTTCACGGCCGGATCTACATGTGCAAGAACAAATTGTTAAAAACCTAAATATTAGAATGGTTCCTGCAATTGCAAAATAATGTGCTATTAGACAAGGACCATGCATGTGCACACCTCGATTGTAAACCTCAGTGCTTCCCATTGTTTCCCTGCAACACATATAAGGTAGTTATCGATCAGGTTAAGTCAGGGTTGGCAAACTATCAGTAAAGTATGTTGATGAAAAACAAACACATTGCATATTCAGCAGATTAATTTGAGCCACATGGAAAAGCCATTTATTGAAACCAAGCATGATTAAGAAGTAGGAAATGCTGCAATTGTATATGTTTCTCAGGTATTTATGTCAGTGCAATAGACCCTGGGTCTGTTGCCCAGACTGTGCACAGGCACGAGGACAAGTTCACAACACAATGATCAACTCAAGCAAGATGGATCGACTCCCTCAAAGGATTCAAGTAAGATCAGGATGGCTAAAACTAGCCAGAAGGGCAAGATACTACTAAGGGGAAAACCTCCCCTGCAGGGCAGGCGAGCCTTGCGGAGGCAAGGTTATCCTCCGAAACGAGCCCCCCCCCCCCCCCCCCCCCCCGAGTCGTCCCGGCAGACCTATTGGGACTAGCGAAGGCAAGCCACTTCACCGCACCACCTCACCACGACGTACATCGTCGATCAGTGTAGTGTCAAGCTCCAGGGTGACTAAGTGGCTTCCATATGCCACATGGCAGCCACCTCCTACAGAAAATACCTACAAGTAACACCCGTCCCGTGACATGTTGAGTGAGCAGGCGCCAAGCCGGTGAAACGGCCCGGTAGGGCCTACTGGGCGGGCTATGATGTGACATTGAGCGGCGCATTTAGTGCGCTCTGTCAGCCTGCAGAGTTAGGTATGATAGCACTATTTGCTATCTAATCAGTGCGTAATGACTGATTTGCAATTGTGGTGACCCCTTGACCTATAAAAGGAGGCCCATGGCAACCATAGAAAGGATCCGGACCCTTGTACACTCATACGCGCATAGCCATTCTCGTCCCAAGGCAACCCCTGCCGGGGCAAGAGCGCTGTGCTTTCCACCACAATCCACCATCAATCCACCAAAGCAAGAGTAGGGTTTTACGCCTCGCAGCGGCCCGAACCTGGGTAAAAACTGCCCGTGTGAGGTCTGTCGTGCTGCGTCACGCTCCTCCGCTCTTTGTGCAACGTGCCATCCCCCCGCCGAACCAGAAAGAGGCTCGTAGCCCCATAGGTGGCCGTGGTTCCCCCACGACATCTTTGGCACGCCACGTAGGGAGATCACTTATGCGAACACGAAAGCGTGAGCATCGCATCATCTTCATCGCCGTTTTCATCATCGAAGGCTCCATCAACTATGGTGCCCAAGAAGAAACCCGGTGCTACAGCTCACCCGTCCACCTCAAAGGCTCCGCCGCCCGCGACCGCCAACGTTGCAGGAAATGAGGGGGCACGTGAAGATGTGGACATCGCGGGGGCGTGGTCGACGCAGGAGGCATTGTCACCACCATCCCCGCGGCCGAAGCAGAAGCTACAGGCGCCAGGGAAGGACAACATCAGCAAGATCCCAATGGCCACTCTCCTCGAGGTACAGGTGGGGGAATTACTTTACTTGCACCCTCTCTCCTTGCCAAAGAGCACAACCGTAGTGGTGGCACTTATTCTGAGGTGAATTGCAACCCTCCGGCCGCCACCACCACGGGTATGGCCACGAGGCACGCACCGCCTCCAGAACGGGCCAGCCCAGCTATTGCGCCCGACGGAGCCGCTGGCCCTCAAGCGCCTCTGCTGCATGACCACGCTATCCAAGCGGCTAGCTCATGACAGCAAGAACGCGACACGGTCGCCACCAGCGCCACCAAGAACCGAGCGACGCATCGGTCTTCATCATCTTCACCCATGCCAAGCACCGCCTCCGAGGTCATGGCATGGGCCTAGTTGTTGTTGAGGTTCCCTCCGGCGGCTGATTAGATGGATGAATGGAGAGCTACCATTCATAGTCCGATTGTCTTCGCCAAGGTCAGGGGCTCACAACGAGCTGACCCGCCTCGGCCTCCCCAGGCGGCGGCAACGGCTCGTGCGACTGGCCGCACAGAAGGGGCTGCCCCCACGGTGCAGTCCCCACCTCGGCAAGCTGTATGGGAGCCATGTACCCAAGAGGTCGACGACGTCTTGATGGCTTTCTCTGATCCTCAAGCACGACAAGAATCACGGCGAGCCCCGGAGGACAAGCGGAGGGAAGCCGTGTGCACAGTCATCGTGCGGTGTCGCGACGATCACCGCCAACCCAACGGGTGTGACAGCCCCAACGTCGACGAGCCCTTCCCCGGAGATGGCGGGTACCTACCTTTCGAGGTTGGATGCCCTGCCTTCACCCGTGAGCTACGACAAGTCCGTTGGCCATCCAGTTGCACGTTCAAGCCAGAGATACCCGAGAAGTATGATGGAAGATTGAAGCCGGCAAAGTTCTTGAGCATCTACACCATCGCTGTTCAGGCTACCAGAGGAAGAGATGAGCAGGTATTCGCCAATTATTTCCCTTTGGCACTTAAGTCTAATGTGAGGTCTTGGTTGATGCACTTGCCGGAGAACTCCATCTCGTCCTGGGCTGACATGTGCCATGAGTTCATTGGCGCCTTTACGGGAGGCCATCAAGAACTAGGGCGGCCCAGCGATTTGCAGCTCCTCCAGCAAAAAGAAGGAGAAACTCTAGGGAAGTACTAGCACAAAGGTTTAGCAGAGTTCACATGAATATCCCATAAATCCACCCAACAGCTGTGATAGCCGCCCTTCAGTCTAATGTGCACAACCGAAGGATACGTTCCAAGATGAACGTCAAGCTGCCCAAGACTATGAAGGAGTTGTACACCTTGGTGGACAAACGTGCCCGGTGGAGAAAGGGAGGAAACTTCCCAGAGAGGAGGATTGCGTTGACATCGACTCAGAAGATGACGACGAGACCACCAGCTAGAAGAAGAAGAATAAGAAGCACAACAAGAAGCACAAGGATAAGGTAGTGATGACTGTTGAGGGATCGGGCACGCCTAGTATCGGCAAGAAGGCAAAAGTCGAAGCCCCGGCAAGGAAGTTGCCGCATGCGCTGACTGCCGGGAGGCCGTGGCTACCGAGAAAGCTGGGAAGAGTGATGGGTCGTACTTCAAGATCCATCGGACTAAGGGCCACGATCTCCATGAGTGTCATTAAGTTGTGCAGTTCATCAAGAAGCAGAGGGCTGAGTATGAGAAGCGATATAAGGAAAGAGGTCAGAACAGTACTGGTGGTAAGGTCCGGGGTGGTGAACCAAATCGTCGTGGCAAGGCTCCTCAGAACCAAGGGAAACCCACCAGGGGCAGAGAGAAAGAGGATTGTGATATTGGGAGTGATGAAGGGGATGAAGAGAAAACTAGTGAGCAGGAATTCCAGAAGGCCACCGACGCCCTGTGCATTGACAGAGGTGCATCTTTACACTCCTCCCACCGCCAACTTAAACAGTGGGCGCGTGAAGTCAATTCCATGGAACCAGTGGCAACTTCACGGAAACCACTCAAACGGTCATGCATTCCCATCATCTTTGATGAGGAAGATCACCCTGACCGCACCACTGCGGTAGGGTGCGTGCCGTTGTTGGTCTCCCCAATGATTCACAACCTCAAGGTCACAAAGATGTTGGTTGATGGCGGGGTTGGGTTGAATCTGATCTCCCCACATGTTCTCAGCAAGCTCCAGATAGCAGAGGAAGATCTTAAGGCTACTAGCATGTTTCAAGGAGTTAATCCTGGCAGGAGCCGTCCTAAGGGAAAGATCATGTTGCCGGTGATGTTTGGGGGTGAGTTGAACTACCGGACTGAGAAGATTGTGTTTGATGTGGTCAACCTCCCCCTGCCGTACAATGGAATCCTTGGGCGCCCTGGCCTGGCCAAGTTCATGGCGGCATCCCACTATGCCTACAACTCCTTGAAGATGCCAGGCCCAGTGGGCGTCATATCCATTCCATCAGATAAGGAAGTTGTGATGATATGCATGGACAAGATGTATCAGGATGCTGTTGCAGTAGAGGCCACCGAAGTAGCAATGCCCTCCAAAGAAAGTAAGGGAAAGAAGATGAAGGATTGTAGGGACTCCGACAAGGAATCCGGGAAGTGTGTGTCTATCGAGTGCACGACACCCGCTGATGACGTGCGGAGTGTTCCAACAGCAAGAGGGCCAAGGCTGCTGCACCCCATGTGAAGAAGGTCCTGCCAGGGTTGTCTAGCGTTGATGGTACCTTTACTATCAGCGCCACCCTTGATGAGAAATAGGAAAGCACGCTTGTTGCCTTCCTGCGGGCGAATATCGATGTGTTTTCCTGGCAACCATCTGATATCCCTGGTGTTCCCAGGGAGGTAATCGAGCACCACCTTGCTGTCTGCCCAAAGGCCCAACCCGCCAAGCAGAAGGTACAGAAGCAGGCCTTGGTGCGGCATCACTTCGTTGTCGAGAAGATTAAGAAGCTTGATGTAGCTGGTTTGGTCAGAGGAGTACTGCATCCAACGTGGTTAGCAAACCGAGTGGTTGTACGCAAGGCCAACGGGAAATGGGGGTTGTGCATTGATTTCACAGAGCTCAACAAGGCTTGCCCAAAGGATCCATTTCCCTTGTCGTGCATCGAACAGATTGTGGATTCCACTTCGAGTTATGATTTGCTTTCTTTTCTGTACGCTTACGCTGGGTATCATCAGATCTTCATGTCCATGGAAGACGAAGAGAAGACCTCCTTCATCACCCCATGCGGTACGTACTGCTTTGTGCACATGCCCTTTGGGTTAAAAAGTGCCAGGTCTACTTTTGCACGGGCAGTCCAAATCGGTTTTGAACCATAGTTGCACAGAAATATTGAGGCCTATATGGATGATATTTTGGTCAAGACCCAGGACAAATCCACCCTCATCCAGGATCTGGAAGAGACATTTGCTAATCTGCGCAAGATCAACTTGAAGCTAAACCTGGAGAAGTGTGTGTTTTGCGTTCCCTCCGGCAAGCTACTTGGTTTCTTTGTGTCCCATCGTGGGATCGAGACCAATCCAGGTAAGATCAAGGCTATAGAGCAGATCTAGGCACCCAAGACAGTTAAAGATGTGAGGTGTCTGACAGGATGTGTTGCCACACTTAGCAGATTCATCTCCAAGTCTGCCGAGTGCGCCCTATCGTTCTTCAAAATTTTGAAGAAGGCAGGACCCATGAAATGGACCCCAGAGGCAGATGCAGCACTACAGGATCTGAAGACCTACTTGTCCTTTGTGCCCACTTTGGTAGCCCCTAAACCACAAGAGTTGTTGCTGCTATACTTGGCGGCAACCAATCCAGTGGTTAGTGTAGCCCTAGTGGCACAGCGGGAAGTAAAAGAAATAGAGGATAAGTGAAGCCCGACAGGCCTGAATGAGGATCAAGACAAAGAGGAGCACGACAGTAGGGGCGACCCCAAGGATGCGGCAAGGAAGCAAGTGGTGCAATGCCAGTGTACTTCGTCAGCTCGTTGCTACAGGAGGCTAGATCAAGGTACTTTGGCTTGCAAAAATAGATTTTTGGCCTCATCATGGCCTCAAGGAAACTGCTCCACTACTTCCAAGCCCATGAGATTACGGTTGTCACCCACTTTTTGTTGCAAAGGATACTCTGGAACCCTGAGGCTACCAAAAAAATAGTGGAGTGGGGTTTGGAGTTATCCAGCTTTGTCCTGAAGTTTGAGAGCACCTCAACAATCCAGAGCAGGGCATTGGCAGAGTTTATTGCAGAATGGATGCCAACCCCTGACAAAAAAATGATAGAAACAGTTATTCCCGGCAAGGAAGCGCCCCAAGAATGGATCATGAACTTTGATGGTGCTTTCTCCCAGTAAGATGCAGGGGCCGGCGTGCTTATCGTTGCTCCCACTGGTGAGCACCTAAAGTACATCGTCCAGATGCATTTTCCTTGGGAGGAAGCAACCAACAATACAACAGAGTATGAAGGACTCCTTGCCGGGCTCAGGATTGCCGTTGAATTGGGAATTAATAAGCTGATCATTCGAGGAGGTTCACGACTTGTGGTGAGACAAGTTAACAAGGATTACCAAAGTCCATTGATGGAGGCATACATTGAGGAAGTGAGAAGATTGGAGGAACGCTTTGACGGATTGCAAATAGAGCACATACCCCATGCGAAAAACAACATAGCTGATCATCTGTCAAAGTGTGGTGCGCGAAAGCTTCCTGTGGAACCAAGAACTTTTGTTCTCCACCTTACTCAGCCCTCCGTATCCCCGGCAACAATGGTCTCGAAAAGGAGAAAGTTGGACTCCGATAAGCCTCTCCCGGTAGAGCCCCTCGGGGCTCCTGGCAGGGACCCTGCCGAAAACAACTCCCCATCACTTGCCGGGCTGCACCCTCCTGTCGGGCCACTATTCCCCAAGGTTAAGGAACGCACCCCTACAAGAGGAGAGGTGTCGTTAGTCCTTGTTGTTGAGCCCCAGGCTCCAACTTGGGCAAGGCACATAGTCCACTTACTCCAGACCAGAGAACTTCCCGATGAGCAAGATGAAGCTGAAAGAGTAGCCCGGAAGGCCAGTATGTACTAGTTTGTTGATGACACTCTATACAGAAGAAGGCCCAATGGTGTGAAATTGAAGTACATCTACCGGGAAGAAGGAAAGGAACTACTGGCAGAGATACAAAGGCATGTGCAGCTAACACATTAGATCAAGGGCATTAGTTGGGAAAGCATTCCGGCTAGGATTCTATTGGCCCACAGCCCTCTAAGATGCGGTCGAGCTAGTCACCAAGTGTGAAGCCTGCCAGTTCCATTCCAAGAACATCCATCTGCCTGCACAAGCTCTTCAGACAATTCTTTGTCATGGCCATTTTCGGTCTGAGGGCTCGATATCCTCGGCCCTTTCCCCCAAGCTGCCGGGGGCTTTGAATTCTTGTTCGTTGCGATTGAAAAGTTTACAAAGTGGTCGGAAGTAGTTGCCGTGAGAAAGGTGACTGCTCAGTCAGCTATCAAGTTCTGGAAAGATTTGATGTGCCGCTTCGGGGTTCCGATCCGGATCATCATTGACAATGACACCCAATTCACGAGCCGCGCCTTCATGCAATATGTTCGTGCCCTCGGAAGCAAGTTCTCCTTTGCCTCTGTTGCACAACCCAGAAGTAATGACAAGTTGAGAGGGCGAACACTGAAGTGCTACGCGGACTCAAGACAAGAACATTTGATAAGCTACAGAAGTGTGGTAGGCGATGGATCTATGAGCTACCGGTGGTTCCTTGGTCCCTCAGAAGGACACCAAATCGAGCTACTGGGCAACCCTTCTCCCTAGTCTATGGGGCAGAAGCAGTTATCCCCATGGAACTCATTTGTGTGTCCCCACAAGTGCTTGCCTATGATGAAGTAGAGCAAGATCAGCACAGGCGTGATGACGTTGTGCTACTCGAGGAGAACCGTCTCCGGGCTGCTACGTGTGCTGCATGCTATCAGCAAGCCTTGCATCGCTATCATAGCCGTAGGGTTCATGCCCGATGTTTTGAGGAAGGCGACCTTGTCCTTAGGCACGTTCAGTCCGCCAAGGGTGCAAACAAGTTGACGCCAAAGTGGGAAGGCCCTTACTGGGTAGTACGAGTTACCAGGCCTGGCGCAGTCTGTCTGGAGACCGGAGATGGCATTAAATTGCAAAACTTATGGAATATTGAGCATCTCCATAAGTTCTACCTGTAAGGCGCGGCTGTCGGGCCCTGCCCGGCAGCCACCCTTTTGTACAGGCCTTGCCTTAGTTACATGTAACCCCTTGTACAAAGCCAAGCGCAGACCCTGAGCAACAGAGAAATAAACGAAGCACCGGGGGCCCCCGACAAGTTTCATGCATGCATAAGCATATCATGAGCATTGCATCCTCATATAGATAAGGTCGCATCTGGCATCATTTTGATCTACATAATCTACAAGATCATGATGTGGATTTTGTCCCCAAGAGGAGATGAGAAGACAAGCCAGCACTGCGACCACTGGCAGGCCAAACAGATAAGTTCTATCCCTTATCCATACGTGTTCTGTAAGTATAAACTTGTGCATAGGAAAACCTCGCCACTTTTTGAAACTAGGGTGCTCCCATCCTTTGACTCTAACATTGCTTCGGTCGGGATGGTCGCAGTGGCCTTTGATGAAGAAAGATTGGCGGGGGGTTGGTCCTTCATTACGATTTGTTCCCGGTAAGCATAGCTCCCCGGCAGCCAAATAGAGGGTACCGACAGGATAGCCTACCAGGGAAACTCATTTATTTTAAGTATAGAGGCATTCCACCTCTGCATGGCCATATACATGCACGAGTCCTCGACAAGGTTTATCTTTTTCATTAATATGCTTCAAACAAGTACAAACCTTACAGAACACAAACATGGACTCAAGGGATTACATTATTTGAACTAAAATTTGGCGAGTGCCTACATCTTTAAGATTGAAAAAGATAAGTGCCCCGTAATGCCCTTTCTTGTCCCTATCCTACCAGGCACGGCAGGTGAAGGCAAAGAGGGCAAAAGGAGCGCTTGGGTGGGAGCCCAGTCCGACCCTATCGGGCTCCAGGAGAGGTAGCCCGGCAGGGAAGGGAGAACACTGATGAAGGCGACGATGGACAGCATGGCAGAGATGACCTCCCTACCACCGCCCCTAGGGCCAGCAGGACGCGGTAGGGTTAACGGAGCTACAGCCCGAGAGGAAACCTGTCGGGGTCCAGCTGGAAGAAGCCAGGGAGCACCATCACCACCTCTGCATCCAACTTCCCAACAATCGCCTTGCCGGGAAGAAAACACATGTGCAGATGATGGTGCTGCCACGTGATGAAGATGATGTGTGCGGTGGTCAGCCGGAATCGGAGTTGTCGTTGCTGGCATTGTCATCACCGTCACGGTCCTCCTCGTCGCGGTCGCTCGAGGAGGAGCTTTCGTCGTCGGTCGAGCTCTCCGCGTAACACCCTTAGCGAGCACCCGAGCTCCCAAATACCTTGACAGAGAGGAATCCATCCTCCATTAACTTAAAATGGAGGACATGCCCTTCTGACAAGCTGTGGGCATGGGCAAAGGTCTTCCAGCCTCGGCGAAAGTACATGACGTGAGGGGCGGGAAAGTCTACGTCAACACGAATGCTACCATTCCCGCAGCCCCTCATGTGCAGCTTCAACGCGCGAGGTTGCTTGAGTTCCATCACCCTCGCAAAGGGAGTGGGAAGATGGAGGCGGCCGTGCGGGGGCTCGTACAGCTTGATTATGAACTCCAGAGGTTGGTCTCTGATGTAGCCTTCTAGCGGAGGAGGGTCATCCGGCGAAGGCACGGTCTGGGCGCCGCCTCGTCCTCCTCCTCCACGGGCGCCCCTACGGCCTCAACATCATCCTCTCCCTCCTCCTCTTGCAGCGGGTTCCGCCCCGCGCTCTTAGACGGAGGAGGAAGACGCTGCCGAGCAGAGGCTCTCGTTGCCAACATTGGGGCGCCACCGCGCCCTCGCCCTCTCGTCATGACGAGTAAAGAAGAACTTTGAAGGAAGGAAGATGGAAGGTGTGTGAATAAAACCAACACTCCTATCTCCTTTTATAGAAGAGCGAGGCCCGGGGGTGGCCTTTCATTTAGAAGGCAACCGCCCCGCTCCTCCAATACGGCTTCCCTGCACCTGCAACGGCCCAGGGAATCAGAGCCGACCTTCTGCGCCAATTAGTGGCGCCCGGTTTTCTGTCATGGCACCCGTTTCCGCGCCCTCCGCATCCACCACCTTCCCAACACAATGCATGCGGGACACGTGGCAAGCATCCCAAAGGGCGAAAGGAAAGAGGGCTGGAAGTTTTCTCCCCGTGATCATGGGGCATGGGCAGTCCACGAGCCACAATCTGGTTTTCTCCATAACGTTTAGCACGACATGCGGAAAAACCGGAGACTGGCCCGGCCTCAAGATAATGAAGAAGCAAAGAAGATCTCAAGACGCGAAGCTGCCTAACCTCTCTTTCGTGTGCACTAATTAGGGCCTGCCCCGAAGAAGCCAAGTGGCGCGATCATGCCAGGCTCAGGGGCTTCTGTCAGTGCAACTGATCCTGGGTCTGTTGCCCAGACTGTGCACAGGCACGAGGACAAGTTCACAACACAATGATTAACTCAAGCAATATGGATCGCCTCCCTCAAAGGATTCAAGTAAGATCAAGATGGCTAAAACTAGCCAGAAGGGCAAGATAGTACTAAGGAAAAAACCTCCCCTGCCGGGCAGGCGAGACTGGCGGAGGCAAGCTTATCCCCGAAAGCGAGCCCCCTCCCCCCCCCCAATTCGTCCCGGCACACCTGCCGGGACTAGCGAAGGCAAGCCACTTCACCGAACCACCTCACCACGACGTACGTCATCAATCAGTGCGGTGTCAAGCTCCAAGGTGACTAAGTGGCTGCTATATGCCAAATGGCTGCCACCTCCTACAGAAAATACCTACAAGCTGTTGGGGAATGTACCAATAACTCAAAAAAAATTCCTACATGTCACCAAGATCAATCTAGGTGATGCTAGCAACGAGAGAGAGAGAGAGAGAGGGAGTGCATCTTCATACCCTTGTAGATCGTTAAGCAGAAGCGTTACAAGAACGCGGTTGCTGGAGTCATACTCACGATGATTCAAATCGCGGAAGATCCGATCAGCGCCGAACGAACGGCGCCTCCGCGTTCAACACGCGTACAGGCCGGGGACGTCTCCTCCTTCTTGATCCAGCAAGGGGAGATGAGAAGTTGAGGGAGAGCTCCGGCAACACAATGGCGTGGTGGTGGAGCCTGTGGTTCTCCTCCAGGGATTCGCCAAGCACTACGGAGGAGGAGGAGGTGTTGCAGGAGGGAGGGGCTGCGCCAGATAAAGGGTGTGGCTGCCCTCTCTCTACCTCACTATATAGGGGGAAGGGTGGAGGAGGAGGCGCCCTAGGTTTTCCCTAGGGGAGGGGCGGCGGCCACAGGGGAAACCCTAGATGGGTTTGGGCACCCCCACCCCTAGGAAACTTTCCCCCCAAGCCGGGAGGGGCGGCTGCCCTAGGGGACGAGCCCAACTCTCGAGGTTAGGTGAGATGGGTGGGAGGGGCGCACAGTCCCTTAGTGGCCTGGTTTGCCGCCTCCCCTTGGCCCATAAGGCCCCCCAACGCTTGCTCGGGCCTCCGAAACTCCTTTCGGTCACGCTGGTCGTCACCCGGTACTCCCAGAACAATTCTGGACTCCAATACCCTTCGTCCAATATATCGATCTTCACCTCCGGACCATTTCAGAGTTCCTCTTCATGTCTGGGATCTCATCCGGGACTCCGAACAAACTTCGGCAACCACATACTATTCCCGTTACAACTCTAGCATCACCAAACCTTAAGTGTGTAGACCCATGTAGACATGACCGAGATACCTCTCCGGTCAATAACCAATAGCGGGATCTGGATACCCATATTGGCTCCCACATGTTCCACGATGATCTCATCGGCTGAACCACTATGTCGGGGATTCGATCAACCCCTACACAATTCCCTTTGTCCATCGTCATGTTACTTGCCCGAGATTCGATCATCGGTATCCCCATACCTCGTTCAATCTCGTTACCGGCATGTCTCTTCAGTCATTCCATAACGCATGATCCCATGACTAACTTCTTAGTCACATTGAGCTCATTATGATGATGCATTACTGAGTGGGCCCAGAGATATCTCTCCGTCATACGGAGTGACAAATCCCAGTCTTGATTCATTCCAACCCAAGAGACACATTCGTAGATACCTGTAGTGCACCTTTATAGCCACCCAGTTATGTTGTGTCATTTGGTACACCCAAAGAATTCCTACGGTATCCGGGAGTTGCACAATCTCATGGTCTAAGGAAATGATACATGACATTAGAAAAGCTCTTAGCAAACGAACTACACGATCTTGTGCTATGCTTAGGATTGGGTCCTGTCCATCACATCATTCTCCTAATGATGTGATCCTGTTATCAACGACATCCAATCTCCATGGTCAGGAAACCACAACCATCTATTGATCAATGAGCTGGTCAACTAGAGGCTTACAAGGGACATATTATGGTCTATGTATTCACACATCTATTATGGTTTCCGTTTAATACAATTATAGCATGAACAACAGACAATTATCATGAACAAGGAAATATAATAATAACCATTTTATTATTGCCTCTAGGGCATATTTCAAATAGTCTCCCACTTGCACTAGAGTCAATAATCTAGTTCACATCACTATGTGATTGTAATGAATCCAACACCCATGGGGTTTGATCATATCTTGCTTGTGAGAGAGGTTATTAGTCAACGGGTCTGAACCTTTCAGATCCGTGTGTGCTTTAGAAATCTCTACGTCATCTTGTAGATGCAGCTACCACGCGCTATTTGGAACTATTCCAAATAACTGCTCTACTATATGAATTCGGTTTACTACTTAGAGTCATCCGGATTAGTGTCAAAGTTTGCATCGACGTAACCCTTTACGACGAACTCTTTTACCACCTCCATAATCGAGAAAAATTCCTTAGTCCACTAGTTACTAAGGATAACTTTGACCTTTGTCCTGTGATCCATTCCTGGATCACTCTTGTACCCTTTGACTGACTCATGGCAAGGCACACTTCAAGTGTCGTACATAGCACAACATACTGTAGAGCCTAAGTCTAAAGCATAGGGGATGACCTTCGTCCTTTCTCTCTCTTTTTTCGTGGTCAGGTCTTGAGTCTTACTCAATACTCACACCTTATAACACAGCCAAGAACTCCTTCTTTGCCGATCTATTTTGAACTCCTTCAAAATCTTGTCACGGTATGTGTTCATTTGAAAGTACTATTAAGCGTTTTTTATCTATCCTTATAGATCTTGATGCTCAATGTTCAAGTAGCTTAATCTAGGTTTTCCATTGAAAAACACTTTTCAAACAACCCTATATGCTTTCTAGAAATTCTACATCATTTCTGATCAACAATATGTCAACAACATATACTCTTCAGAAATTCTATAGTGTTCCCACTCACTTCTTTGGAAATACAAGTTTCTCATAAACTTTGTATAAACCCAAAATCTTTGATCATCTCATCAAAGCGTATATTCCAACTCCTAGATGCTTACTCCAGTCCTTAGAAGGATCGCTGGAGATTTGCATACTTGTTAGCATCTTTTCAGATTAACAAAACCTTCTGGTTGTATCACATACAACCTTTCCTCAAGAAAATCGTTGAGGAAACAATGTTTTGACATCCTATCTGCAAGATTTCATAAATAATGCAGTAACTGCTAATATAATTCAAACGGACTCTTAGCATCGCTACGAGTGAGAAAGTCTCATCGCAATCAACTCCTTGAACTTGTTGGAAAACATCTTAGCGACAAGTCAAGATGTCTTAATGGTGACACTTACCATCATTGTCCGTCTTCCTTTTAAAATCCATTTGTACCCAACAGCCTTACGACCATCAAGTAGTTCTTCCAAAGTCTACACTTTGTTTTCATACATGGATCCTCTCTCATATTTTATGGCCTCGAGCCATTCGTCGGAATCCAGGCCCACCATCGCTTCTGCATAGCTCGTAGGTTCATTCTTGCCTAGCAACATGACCTCCAAGATAGGATTACCATACCACCCTGAAGTAGTAGGCATCCTTGTCTACCTACGAGGATTGGTAGTGTCTTGATACGAAGTTTCATGAACACTATCATCAGCTTCCACTTCAATTGGTGTAGGCGCCACAGGAACAACTTCATGTGCCCTGCTACACACTAGTTGAAGTGACGGTTGAATAACCTCATCAAGTCTCCACCATCCTCCCACTCAATTATTTTGAGAGAAAATTTTCCTCGAGAAAGGACCCGTTTCTAGAAACAATCACTTTTGCTTCTGGATCTGACATAGGAGGTATACCCAACTATTTTGGGTGTCCTATGAAAATGCATTTATCCGCTTTGGGTTCGAGCTTATCAGGCTAAAACTTTTCACATAAGCGTCGTAGCCCCAAACTTTTAAGAAACGACAGCTTAGGTTTCTCTAAACCATAGTTCATACGGAGTCATCTCAACGGAATTACGTGGTGCCCTATAAAGTGAATGCGGTTGTCTCTAATGCCTAACCCATAAACGATAGTGGTAATTCGATAAGAGACATCATGGTATGCATCATATCCAATAGGGTGCATTTATGATGCTCGGACACACCATCACACTATGGTGCTCCAGGTTGTATTGGTTGTGAAACAATTTCCACAATGTCTTAATTGTGTACCAAACTCGTAACTCAGATATTCATCTCTATGATCATATCATAGACATTTTATCCTCTTGTCACGATGATCTTCAACTTCACTCTGAAATTACTTGAACCTTTCAATAATTCAGACTTGTGTTTCATCAAGTAAATATACTTAGCATCTACTCAAATCATCTATGAAGTAAGAACATACCGATGTCCACTGTGTGCCTTAGCACTCATTGGTTGCACACGTCAAAATGTATTACTTCCAACAAGTTGCTTTCTTGTTCCATCTCACTGAAAACGAGGCCTTTCAGTCATCTTTCCCATGTGGTATCATTTGCATGTCTCAAGTGATTCAAAATCAAGTGAGTCCAAATGATCCATCTGCATGGAGTTTCTTCATGCGTATATACCAATGGACATGGTTCGCATGTGTCAAACTTTTCAAAAAACGAGTGAGTCCAAAGATCCATCAACATGGAGCTTCTTCATGCGTTTTATACCAATATGACTCAAATGGCAGTGCCACAAGTAGGTGGTACTATCATTACTATCTTATATCTTTTGGCATTAACATGTGTATCACTACGATCGAGATTCAATAAACCATTCATTTTAGGTGCAAGACCATTGAAGGTATTATTCAAATAAACAGAGTAACCATTATTCTCCTTAAATGAATAACCGTATTGCAATAAACATAATCCAATCATGTCTGTGCTCAACGCAAACACCAAATAATTATTATTTAGGTTTAACACCAATCCCGATGGTAGAGGGAGCGTGCGATGTTTGATCACATCAACCTTGGAAACACTTCCAACACATATCGTCATCTCACCATTAGCTAGTCTCTGTTTATTCTATAGCTTTTTTATTTCGAGTTACTAACACTTAGCAACCGAACCGGTATCTATTACCCTGGTGCTACTAGGAGTACTAGTAAAGTACACATTAATATAGTGTATATCCAATATACTTCTGTTGACCTTCCAGCCTTCTCATCTACCAAGTATCTAGGGTAGTTCTGCTTCAGTGACTGTTCCCCTCATTACAGAAGGACTTAGTCTCGGGTTTGGGTTCAACCTTGGGTTTCTTCACTAGAGCAGCAACTGATTTGCCGTTTCATGAAGTATCCCTTCTTGCCCTTGCCCTTCTTGAAACTAGTGGTTTTACTAACCATCAACAATTGATGCTCCTACTTGATTTCTACTTTCGCGGTGTCGAACATCGCGAATAGCTCAAGGATCATCATATCTATCCCAGATATGTTATAGTTCATCACGAAGCTCTAGTAGCTTGGTGGCAGTGACTTTGGAGAACCATCACTATCTCATCTGGAAGATTAACTCCCACTCGATTCAAGCGATTCTAGTACTCAGAAAATCTAAGCACATGCTCAATGATTGAGCTTTTCTCCCTTAGTTTGCAGGCTTAAGAAACTTTTCAGAGGTCTCATACCTCTTGACATGGGCACTAGCCTGAAATCCCAATTTCAGTCCTTGGAACATCTCATATGTTCTGCGATGTTTCAAAAACATCTTTGGCGCCTCAATTCTAAACCGTTTAGCATTACACACTAAACTATCACGTAGTCATCAAAACGTGTATGTCAGATGTTCGCAACATCCACAGACGACGCTCGAGGTTCAGCACACCGAGCGGTGCATTAAGGACATAATCCTTCTGCGCAGCAATGAGGACAATCCTCGGTTTATGGACCCAGTCCGCATAATTGCTACTATCAACTCTCAACTAAATTTTCTCTAGGAACATATCTAAAACAGTAGAACCAAAGCGTGAGCTACGACATAATTTGCAAAGACCTTTTGACTATGTTTATGATAATTAAGTTCATCTAATCAAATTATTTAATGAACTCCCACTTAGATAGACATCCCTCTAGTCATCTAAGTGATACATGATCCGAATCGACTAGGCCGTGTTCGATCATCACGTGAGACGAACTAGTCATCAACGGCGAACATCTCCATGTTGATCGCATCTACCATACGACTCATGTTCGACCTTTCGGTCTCTCGTGTTTCGCGGTCATGTCTGTACATGCTAGGCTCGTCAAGTCAACCTAAGTGTTTCGCGTGTGTAAATCTGGCTTACACCCGTTATATGCAAATGTTAGAATCTATCACACCCGATCATCACGTGGTGCTTCGAAACAACGAACTTTCACAATGGTGCACAGTTAGGGGGAACACTTTCTTGAAATTTTAGTGAGGGATCATCTTATTTATGCTACCGTCGTTCTAAGCAAATAAGATGTAAACATGACAAACATCACATGCAAATCATAAAGTGACATGATATGGCCAATACCATCTTGCGCCTTTGATCTCAATCTTTGAGGCGCGGCATGATCACCTTTGTCACCGGCATGACACCATGATCTCCATCATCGTGTCTTCATGAAGTTGTCTTGCCAACTATTACTTCTACTACTATGGCTAACTGTTAGCAATAAAGTAAAGTAATTACATGGTGTTTTCATTGACACGCAGGTCATACAATAAATGAAGACAACTCCTATGGCTCCTGCCAGTTGTCATACTCATCGACATGCAAGTCGTGATTCATATTACAAGAACATGATCAATCTCATACATCACATATATCATTCATCACATCCTTTTGGCCATATCACATCACATAGCATACCCTGCAAAAACAAGTTAGACATCCTCTAATTGTTGTTGCATGTTTTACGTGGCTGCTATCGGTTTCTAGCAAGAACGTTTCTTACCTACGCAAAATCCACAACGGTGATATGCCAATTGCTATTTATCCTTCATAAGGGCCCTTTTCATCGAATCCGATTCGACTAAAGTGGGAGAGACAGACACCTGCTAGCCACCTTATGCATCTAGTGCATGTCAGTCGGTGGAACCTGTCTCATGTAAGCGTACGTGTAAGGTCGGTCCGGGCCGCTTCATCCCACAATGTCGCCGAATCAAGATAAGACAAGTAATGGTAAGCAAATTGAACAAATCATCGCCCACAACTACTTGTGTTCTACTCGTGCATAGAATCTATGCATAGACATAGCTCACGATGCCACTGTTGGGGAACGTAGCAATAATTCAAAAAAATTCCTACGTGTCACCAAGATCAATCTAGGAGATGCTAGGAACGAGAGAGAGAGGGAGTGCATCTTCATACCCTTGAAGATCATTAAGCGGAAGCGTTACAAGAACGCGGTTGATAGAGTCGTACTCACGGTGGTTCAAATCGCGGATGATCCGATCTAGCGCCGAACGGACGGCGCCTCCGCGTTCAACACACGTATAGCCCGGGGACGTCTCCTCATTCTTGATCCATCAAGGGGAGAGGAGAAGTTGAGGGAGAGCTCCGGCAACACGACGGCGTGGTGGTGGAGCCAGTGGTTCTCCTGCAAGGCTTCGCCAAGCACTACGGAGGAGGAGGAGGTGTTGGAGGAGGGAGGGGCTATGCCAGAGAAAGGGTGCGGCTGCCCTCTCTCTCCCTCACTATATATAGGGGGAAGGGTGGAGGAGGAGGTTCCCTAGGGTTTCCCTAAGGGGGGCGGCTGCCACAGGGGAAACCCTAGATGGGTTTGGGCGCCCCCACCCCTAGGAAACCTGCCTCCCAAGCTGGAAGGGGCGGCTGCCCTAGGGGAGGCGCCCCCACCTCTCCAGGTTACGTGAGATGGGGTGGTAGGGGCACACAGCCCCTTAGTGGGCTGGTTTGCCCCCTCCCCTTGGCCCATAAGGCCCCCCAACGCTTGTTGGGGCCTCCGAAACTCCTTTCGGTCACGCTGGTCGTCACCCGGTACTCCCAGAACAATTCTGGACTCCAATACCCTTCATCCAATATATCGATCTTCACCTCCGGACCATTTCGGAGTTCCTCGTCACGTCCGGGATCTCATCCGGGACTCTGAACAACCTTCGGTAACCACATACTATTCCCATTACAACTCTAGTGTCACCGAACCTTAAGTGTGTAGATCCTACGGGTTCGGAAACCATGTAGACATGACCGAGATACCTCCCCGGTCAATAACCAATAGCGGGATCTGGATACCCATATTGGCTCCCACATGTTCCACGATGATCTCATCGGCTAAACCACTATGTCGGGGATTCGATCAATCCCGTACTTAATTCCCTTTGTCCATCGGTATGTTACTTGCCCAAGATCCGATCGTCGGTATCCCCATACCTTGTTCAATCTCGTTACCGGCAAGTCTCTTTACTCATTCCATAACGCATGATCATGTGACTAACTCCTTAGTCACATTGAGCTCATTATGATGATGCTTTACCGAGTGGGCCCAGAGATACCTCTCCGTCATACGGAGTGACAAATCCCAGTCTTGATTTGTGCCAACCCAACAGACACTTTCGGATATACCTGTAGTGCACCTTTATAGCCACCCAGTTAAGTTGTGACGTTTGGTACACCCAAAGCATTCCTACGGTATCTGGGAGTTGCACAATCTCATGGTCTAAGGAAATGATACATGACATTAGAAAAGCTCTTAGCAAACGAACTACACGATCTTGTGCTATGCTTAGGATTGGGTCTTGTCCATCACATCATTCTCCTAATGATGTGATCCCGTTATCAACGACATCCAATGTCCATGGTCAGGAAACCACAACCATCTATTGATCAACGAGCTAGTCAACTAGAGGCTTACTAGGGACATATTACGGTCTATGTATTCACACATGTATTATGGTTTCCGGTTAATACAACTATAGCATGAACAATAGACTATTATCATGAACAAGTAAATATAATAATAACCATTTTATTATTGCCTCTAGGGCATATTTCCAACACATGCGACACCCATCCCGCGACGTGTCGAGCGAGCAGGTGATACGTCTCCAACGTATCTATAATTTTTGATTGTTCCATGCTGTGATATTATCATTCTTGGATGTTTTATAATCATTTTATAGTCATTTTATATCATTTTTTTGTACTAACCTATTGACATAGTACCCAATGCTAGTTGTTGTTTTCTGCTTGTTTTTTACATCGCAGGAAATCAATATCAAACGGAGTCCAAACGCAGTGAAACTTTTTGTGGATTTTTTTGGACCAGAAGACATCCAGTGGGCCGAAGAAGTACCGGAGAGGGAGCCCGAGGGGGGCACAAGACACTGGGCGCGCCTGGGGGCCCAGGTGCGCCCAGGTGGGTTATGCCCACCTCGGTGGCCTCCCGCACGGCCTATTTGCTCTATAAATACCCCAATATTCCAGAAACCCCAGGGGAGTTGACGAAAATCAGTTCCAGCAGCTGCAACTTCTAGAAACTCCAGATCCAATCTAGACATCATCACAGAGGGGTTCATCATGTCCATTGGTGCCTCTAGGATGATGCATGAGTAGTTCTTTGTAGACCTACAAGTCTGTAGTTAGTAGCTAGATGATGACCCACTAGTATAGGGGATAAGTAAGAGTGTCGAACCCAACAAGGAGCAGAAGGAAATGACAAGCGGTTTTCACTAAGGTATTCTCTGCAAGCACTGAAATTATCGGTAACAGATAGTTTTGTGATAAGGTAATTTGTAACGGGTAACACGTAACAAAAGTAGACAAGGTGCAGCAAGGTGGCCCAATCCTTTTTGTAGCAAAGTACAAGCCTGGACAAACTCTTATATAAAGCGAAATACTCCCAAGGACACATGGGAATTATCGTCAAGCTAGTTTCATCATGCTCATATGATTCGCGTTCGTTACTTCGATAATTTGTTATGTGGGTGGGCCGGTGCTTGGGTACTGCCCTCCCTTGGACAAGCATCCCACTTATGATTAACCCCTCTCTCAAACATCCGCAACTATGAAATAAAAATTAAGGTAAACCTAACCATAGCATGAAACATATGGATCCAAATCAGCCCCTTACGAAGCAACGCATAAACTAGGGTTTAAGCTTCTGTCACTCTAGCAACCCATCATCTACTTATTACTTTCCAATGCCTTCCCCTAGGAACAAAAAATGGTGAAGTGTCATGTAGTCGATGTTCACATAACACCACTAGAGGAGAGACAACATACATCTCATCAAAATATCGAACGAATACCAAAATCACATGACTACTTATAACAAGACTTCTCCCATGTCCTGAGGAACAAACGTAACTACTCACAAATCATATTCATGTTCATAATCAGAGGGGTATTAATGTGCATAAAGGATCTGAACATCTGATCTTCCACCGAATAAACAAACTAGCATCAACTACAAGCAGTAATCAACATTACTAGCAACCCACAGGTACCAATCTGAGGTTTTGAGACAAAGATCGGATACAAGAGATGAACTAGGGTTTGAGAGGAGATGGTCTGGTGAAGATTTTGATGGAGATTGACCCCCTCTCAATGAGAGGATCGATGGTGATGACGATGGCGATGATTTCCCCCTCCCGGAGGGATGTTTCCCCAGTAGAATAGCTCCGTCGGAGCCCTAGATTGGTTCCGCCAAGGTTCCACCTCGAGACGGCGGCACTTTGTCCTGAAAGCTTCCTTATGATTTTTTCCAGGGCAAAAGACACCATATACCAAAAGATGGGCATCGGGGGCTGCCAGGTGGCCCACGAGGCAGGGGGCGCGTCCAAGGGGTAGGGCGCGCCCTCCACCCTCGTGGACAGTGGGTAGCCCCCTCTGGTGCTTTCTTCACCCATTATTTTTAATATATTCCAAAACTGACTTTCGTGGAGTTTCAAGACTTTTGGAGTTGTACAAAATAGGTCTCTAATATTTGCTCCTTTTCCAGCCCAAAATTCCAGCTGCCGGCATTCTCCCTCTTCATGTAAACCTTGTAAAATAAGAGAGACAAGGCATAAGTATTGTGACATAATGTGTAGTAACAACCCATAATGCAATAAATATCGATATAAAAGCATGATGCAAAATGGGCGTATCAACTCCCCCAAGCTTAGACCTTGCTTGTCCTCAAGTGGAAGCCGATATCGAAAAATATGTCCACATGTTCAGGGATAGAGGTGTCGATAAAATAAAATACGGACATGAAGGCATCATGATCATTCTTAGAACAACAACATATATATTGTCATATGATTTCTTATGCTAAAGTAATAATTTATTCACAATGTAAAGTATGAATTAGAAACTTCATTAAAAACTAGCAAACTATAATCTTAGTCACTGAAGCAATTGCAATCTATTTATATTAAAAAGTACTTGAAGGAATCACCAGAATAAAGATAATTAGCTAGAAAATCCTACAATAAAATGACAAACAATCTATCTATTGATTCTCTTCAATAATCCCACAACTTGAAAGTCACGTACACCCCCATAATAAAAAAACTAAACAGCACACGCACGCTGGTACACGGACGCCCCACAGTAGAAAAGATTAATCAGAATACACACCCCACAATATAAAAAATTGATCGGCACACACGCACGTAGTACATGGTACAATGACCAAACTCTCACATTCTTTTTTTGTTTTTTGCAACCCCATAATAAAAAAAACTGAACAACACATGCACGCGTACATGGTACACAAATGCCCACAATAGAAAAAACTAGATCGTTGATGGCGCGCGTTGCCGCGCCAGTCTAATTTGGCTCTAATTTTTTTAGGGATATGAAGTAATTTGGTTTTAATTATTTGCAATGCTTTTGAAGTAGTATTGTGCTTTCTTGTATTTCATGTTTGCCTCCTTCGTTTTACAAAATCATGATGTGTAATTGAAGAGAATCCGATTGGATTGCAAAAAACAGTATGTTAATATATTTTTGTTAGATTTGATGGATTTGTAGTTGGTTCAAGTATGTGTCTCAACTGTATGAGTTTAGGATGGTTGGTAGATACATGTGGTGATTAATCGCGACCTCTCTTGCCTCCTAGAAAAATCTCTCTTGCAAAGGCTCCCATCATGACATCTCTATTAGGGACAAACATGTAGAAGTTCAAAGCCCGAGCCCAGCCCAAACATCTGCATATCATTTTAATTACAAATTTCCCCCCTTTGCATAAGTAATGTACAAAAATAACAGTATATTGTATACTGCAGAACATATACTTTGTACAGTGTGTAGTTATCATCAACAATTTATTGGATTGACAGGACTTTCGACATACACGCGCGAACGCGCGCACACACACACACAACTATCAACCAATACACTTTGTTCTACATCAGATCAATTATACACACACACATACACAACTTTCTGCAACATTCAAAGTGTAATCCATCGGATCCATCCATACACATCACGCATTTAAGCTTTTCACTAACTGTTTAGAGGTTATAGTACATTCACGGTTTAATACATCAGATCCATCCTCGCACACAGACCAGGATAGCATCAGATCCATCTCTGCACACATCAGTACATCACGCTAGCATCAGATCTCCAGAGAGAGTGAGGGGGGATATTAGACAGTGAGGCCGCCAAACCGAGATGTTGTGTGCAGCGAGAGGGCGGGGTCCACGGTCGCCGGCAAGAATAGGAGGGCGGCGGTTCCGCGGTAACCTCGAGATATCGAGGCAGCTGCACACGAGAAGGCCGCGCCAGATCAACGACGGCTGTCACGACGGAGAAACACGGGAGACGTTTTCCACCATCGAGGTGAAGGAGAGCAGAGGAGAGACGAGAGCAGCGAGGTGATGGAGTTGTGGCGCGGCGTGCCGCCGCTTGGTGGGATCTGAAGGTGTGGACGGTGGAGGGAGATGAGAAATTAGGTTTTTTTTTTTTTGAGGGGTTAAACCAAGTTTTATTACTCAAAGTCCACCTGGTGTGGGATACAAAACGGATCATGGGGTGCGCCAAACCAGACGTGACGCCCCTGATCTAAGGAATGAGCAAACTTGGCTAACCTATCGGCATCCTTATTCGCGGATCTACCTTCGAAAGTTATATTACAATTAAAAAGTAATAAATGTTGTCTAATCTCAGTAATTATAGCCCCCTGAGCCCCTTGGCTTGATTTCTTGATGTCGTCCACGACCTGTTTGGAGTCAGAAGCTAGCACAAGATTTTGTAACATAAGATCTTGTGCCAACGCCAAACCTTCTCGACATGCAATTGTTTTCAAAACTGCCGGATCTGTTATTCCATGTATAACTAGCGCCGAGCTTCCAACATAATTCCTTGAACTGTCCCTGCAGACAGCAGCTGCTGCTCCCCGGTTATGAAGTTTTGAGACTGCCGCATCAACATGAATCTTTGAGAAACCCGCTGGTGGTGCCTTGGGACGAAAAGTTCTTCCCCTGGGCTGGCGGGTAGTGCTCTCCAATTTCTTCGGTAGGAGCTCCAGATCAGCCAAATACCTGGCAATAAACTGATGTGTCGAAGCGGGACTCTGGTAAATTTCCTCATGGATTGCCTTACGACGAACCCACCAAGTAGCCCATAAGATGACTGCTAGACGAACAAACGATGCATGAGATAGCGTGTCGATCATCGAAAACAACCATTGTTTCGCACTTGGCTCCGTGGTTTTGCATGAGTGTTCTGCCAGTTCTCCGTCCACCATGGCCCATATGCATCTAGACATTGAACACTCAAGCAAAGAGTGCCTGCATGAGTCCTCTGCACCGCACAAACCACACGTACTGGACGTCGCCATATTCCTATGAGCCCGGACATCTTCTGTAGGCAAAGAGTGTTTAGCCAGTCTCCATAGAAACATACGAATCTTTCCCGGGACAGATGTTTTCCAAAGCATTTTCCAAGATTCCGCATCACGGTCACTGCTCGAGGAACCTGCAGTGCCATCGATCCAAGCTTCTCTTCTGTATTTCTTGTCCTGCAACATTCTATACGCTGAACGTACTGAGAAACAGCCATTTTTCTCGAAGAACCAAGCCCATGTATCATGTATATTTGTAGTACACAGAGGTATGCTTAGTATAGCTGGAATATCAATTGGTAGGCAGACCTCCTGTAATCTGTGCATGTCCCAAACTGCTACTGTATGATCAATAAGGTCTGATACAAGAGCCGGCGGATTGTTCTGGCAACTACCATATGGTCTCAACATTTCCTTCCTCGGGATCCAATTGTTCGACCATATATTGGTGTTCTCTCCATTGCCTATTCGCCTTATTAGGCCTTGTTTCAACAAATCCCGTCCCTCAATGATCGCTCGCCAAATCTGGCTCGGCTGGCTCCCCAATTCTGCATCAAGAATACAATTATTTGAAAAATAGACACTCTTGAGAATTCTTGCACTAAGAGAATTTAGAGATTGAAGAATCCTCCAAGCCTGCTTTGCTAGTAGTGCCAGGTTAAATAACTCAAAGTCTTTGAAGCCCAAACCGCCCATACTTTTTGGCTAGGTCATTGATTCCCACGACACCCAATTTGGCTTTCGATGGCCATCCTTGCTGCCCACCAAAACTTACGGATTAACATGTTCAAATGCTCACACAATCCTCTAGGCAACTTGAAACAAGACATGGAGTAAACTGGTATTGCTTGGGCAACAGATTTGACTAACACTTCTTTACCTGCCGCTGATAAAGTTTCCTCAATCCATCCCTGAACTTTGCTCCATAGATAATCCTTCAAATATTTGAAGGCCCCATTCTTTGAAGCCCCTACTTCTGTTGGCATCCCCAGATACTTAGCAGTCAGAGCCTCATTTGGAACATGCAACAAGGTTTTTATTTCCTGTCTCACACTGTCAGGACAACCCTTACTAAAAAATATTGACGACTTCTCATTGTTTATCCGTTGTCCCGATGCTTGACAATAAGTGTTCAACACCTGGTTGACCTCATTGGCCCCATTAGAGTTAGCCTTGAAGAACAGCAGGCTGTCATCTGCATAAAGTAAATGGTTTACAGGCGGAGCCGTGTTAGCTACCTGTATCCCATTCAAGTTGGATGACTCATCGATAGATTTTAAAAGGCACGAAAGGCCCTCCGCTGCTATCAAGAATAAATATGGGGAAATTGGGTCTCCCTGACGTATTCCACGTGAAGGTTGGAATTCCTCTAACTTCTTTCCATTAAATAACACTGAAAATTTAACTGTCCTCACCAGTCCCATAACAATGTCCACCCATCTTTCTGTGAAACCGAGCTTCAGCATTATAGCTTGTAGATAATCCCATTCGACTCTGTCATAAGCTTTCATCATATCTAGTTTTAATGCACAGTACCTGTTTCTGGCAGCTTTGTTCCTCTTCATAAAATGTAAACACTCATATGCAGTTATTATGTTATCTGAGATGAGTCTGCCGGGGACAAAGGCTGATTGCTCCTCTGAGATAATATCAGGTAGTACCACCTTTAATCTGTTGGAGATAACCTTGGACGCAATTTTATATAAAACTTTGCATAGGGATATAGGCCTGAACTGTGCTAAAGAAGATGGGTTTTTTACCTTCGGGATTAGCACCAGACGAGAAATTAGGTGTGTCCTGCGCGCTGGGAGAGTTTTTATAGGGAGATGGCTCATTGGATAAATGGGCTGGCGGCTGGCAGAGCAGGCCCAGTTTACCACAATGCTTCGTTTCGGCCTTCAGAGCAGCGGCCCATTAGGACAGCTGGGCCACTATTTAACAGATGCGAGAGAGTGGCCAATAGACATCAGATCGAACGGCCAGAAATGGTTAGATCATGAAAACGGACGGCCAGAAATGCAATGCGCTGAGAGGGCTCGCTTTAGGTGTGGTTATACTGTCCTTAATGATCAGTACACACACGTACATGGTATAGTGACCAAACTCTCACGTTTCTTTTTTGTTTTTTGAAAATAATAACTCTCAGCTTCTCACAATCCTGTACAAAGATACAATCTCTCAAGACATAACCAAACTCTCTCAATGGTCTACAGAGATGCTATCTCTCCAAATAGAACCAAAATTTGACATTCGCTTATACTCCCTCCGTTTCTTTTTACTCCGCGTATAAGTTTTGGTCAAAGTCAAACTACACAAAGTTTGACCAAATTTATATTAAAAACTATGAACATCTACAATACTTAAACTATATAATATGAAAATACATTTATGGCGCATCCGAAAATATTGATTTCATATTGTGAATGTTTATATTTTTTAATATAAAATTAGTCAAACTATGTAAAGCTTGACTTTGACCAAACCTTATATGCAGACTAAAAAGAAACGGAGGGAGTACATAGATAAAGTCTCTCAAGATCCAAACAACCTCTCCTTCCATCGTGCAAATGTGATCAACTCAGCTATCCCTAAAATATCTTCACCAGGCAATGCTTCGACAACCCCAAAACTTCATTGTCCTCTAGATTTCAGAGTACCTCTGGTACATCATCTTCCTCTGGAAAATAACACTTCGACGTCAACTTCCTCCAACAAGTGGCACTTGAGCATTGTCTTCCTACATCAGTGACCAACCCCCAAATCTCCTGTTGGCTATCCTCGGTTTTAAGTGGCACCGTCGAGAGATCAAACCGCCTCCAGTAAGTACCATCTCATAGAATTATAGCGGGCTCCTCAACTATAATTTGGGGTTGTGGAACAGCTTCCGTAGGTCTTAAGTCCATTAAGAAGCAAATGGTACTGCAATATGGTATCCACTTGGAGTTTCTAGATCAAATGATGTTTCACGTAATATTTTGCCTGAGTACCTAAGTAATTTTGTCAAAAAAAGTACATCATTAATCAGGTAGGGATGGCTTCATCCGGCTGCTACTAACCAATACTCAATATTTGTCTTCACGTGATTGGAACTTCAGATCATCTTTATCATTAAAGATTTCTGCAGAATGTTGGTCTCTTTTACTTCTAAGACAAACAGATATTTGTAAGGTGAGAAGTAATAAAAATATTGAATCTTCATAAACTTGAGCATTGAAATCAGTGGTGGCCCCACCATTGGCACAAGAAGGGCCGGCTGGCCCAGGTCTCAAGTGACGGAGGAAGGTACTCCCCTGCCCAAAGACCAGCGGGCACATCACCATTGAGTTTCATAGTCGTCCGTCGCCCTAAAAAAGCATAAATTCTGGGTCTGCGACAATCTATAATAATATTATGTCATCCTATATAACTTTTTATTTGCAT
Source organism: Triticum aestivum (assembly GCF_018294505.1). NCBI lineage: Eukaryota > Viridiplantae > Streptophyta > Magnoliopsida > Poales > Poaceae > Triticum > Triticum aestivum. The sequence goes on from NC_057801.1 coordinate 229,159,624, forward strand.
TCTCTATTGTGTAGGAATAATCAATGAAAATAAAAAGGTGGGCCACATAGCAAGGAATTTGAGAAACCTACCAAGGTGGTTTAAAAATCCAATATGCAATCCAACAAGGCGATCCGTCACTAATTGTGAACCTTTTATATGTGGTATCTCAAGAATGTTACAATTAAAAAGGCAACAATTCTAATTAGGCACAAGAGGAGAAGAATGAAACTGCGATACAAGAAAAATAGACAGCCTCGCATAAGGATGTCACACACTACACAACTACACCAAAAGAACAACCTTTGATCCATGTGAAGTAAGAAAATCTTCACAAAGTTTTACCCTTATGCGTATCATCATCCATTTGGTTCTAAATTTTACCACTAATGATGCACAACTGGTAGTATAGTATACATGAAGCAAATTATGTACCTTGCTTATGCTTTGCACAACAATTCTTCTATCTTTTTCCTCCAATCTTTTTGACCATAAAAATATTCCTTCATTAACTAAATGGATTTGATGTACTAAGATTATATCCCACACATTTTACCATGAACAAGTGGTTATAAAGTCCGGTCGCCCATGCATTTCCATATATTCAAGTGCATCTAATTAAAATTGCTCTATTAAATCACAAAAACATGTCACATTTGGTTCTACCTATAGCTATGAAGTATGCTTTCAAGAAAATCATGATAAAACATACCCCTGCACTCTGTCTAAACCAATATCGAGGGGGAAAATGGTACATTGCCACAAGGACCAATGTCATGTGAAAATGTTCATCATATACATTGACCACCTCCATGAGTAATAAATTGCTTATGAAGGAAATTCCATATCTTACTTCTACTAATTGGTATTTATGATTATGGAGGGCAATTAACTCAATAGACAAAGCTAAAGAGGCAAGACTGCATAGAAAAGAAAAATATAAAGCAAGAGGGTTGCAGAACAATCAACAAAAAGAAGTACTAATTAGCTGGACTGGCGAGGATATGAGGTAAGCAACAATAAAATACAATCAACATCTAAAATCTGGACATTCATGAACTTCATTGATGTTATGTACATGTACATGACTAAAAGTAACAAAAAGTGTACATGAAAGAAACAAACCCCAAATACTTTTTTCAGTATCAACAATACGAGACATCACTAATATTAAAATTGATGGTAAGTTTAGAAACTTGGACAGGACATTGGAAAGGAATGGTATGGAAACTTGGGACTTCGAAAAAACAAGATACAAGTGTGAATGATGGGGTGGAATTTTTGGGTACGAAGAAAGAACTTTAGGTAGAGCGAAAAGCATGCCATCTTTGGGACTATGCTGCCAATAGGGAAACGTTGATTTGCCACCATTCAGAGAGCCACCGATTTACTTTGGACTGAAAACAATCCTGAAAATAAAAATAGACTTAGCTATGCTAACATGATATGGCAGGACATATATTGTCACCGTACCGAAGTATTGTAAACATGCATCAACGTTTGGTGGAAATAGTTTGTGACGCCCCCGATTCAATCGTACACTATTCATGCACGCAAATGTGTACGATCAAGATCAGGAACTCACGGGAAGATATCACAACACAACTCTACAAATAAAATAAGTCATACAAGCATCATAATACAAGCCAGGGGCCTCGAGGGCTCGAATACAAGTGCTCGATCATAGACGAGTCAGCGGAAGCAACAATATCTGAGTACAGACATAAGTTAAACAAGTTGCCATAAGATGGCTAGCACAAACTGGGATACAGATCGAAAGAGGCGCAGGCCTCCTGCCTGGGATCCTCCTAACTACTCCAGGTCGTCGTCAGCGGGCAGCACGTAGTAGTAGGCACCTCCGGTGTAGTAGGGGTCGTCGTCGACGGTGGCGTCTGGCTCCTGGACTCCAGCATCTGGTTGCGACAACCAGAACGAAAGGAAAGGGGAAAAGGGGGGAAGAAAGCAACCGTGAGTACTCATCCAAAGTACTCGCAAGCAAGGAACTACACTACATATGCATGGGTATGTGTGTAAGGAGGCCATATCGGTGGACTGAACTGCAGAATGCCAGAATAAGAGGGGGATAGCTAGTCCTATCGAAGACTACGCTTCTGGCAGCCTCCGTCTTACAGCATGTAGGAGAGTAGATTTAAGTCCTCCAAGTAGCATCTCCAAGTAACATATCCAGGTAGCATCTCCAAGCGCATCTCCAGTCGCATCGCATAGCATAATCCTACCCGGCGATCCTCTCCTCGTCGCCCTGCGGAAAAGCGATCACCGGGTTATATCTGGCACTTGGAAGGGTGTGTTTTATTATGTATCCGGTTCTAGTTGTCATAAGGTCAAGGTACAACTCCAAGTCGTCCTGTTACCGAAGATCACGGCTATTCGAATAGATTAACTTCCCTGCAGGGGTGCACCACATAGCCCAACACGCTCGATCCCATTTGGCCGGACACACTTTCCTGGGTCATGCCCGGCCTCGGAAGATCAACACGTCGCAGCCCCACCTAGGCAAAACAGAGAGGCCAGCACGCCGGTCTAAACCTAAGCGCACAGGGGTCTGGGCCCATCGCCCATAGCACACCTGCACGTTGCGTACGCGGCCGAAAGCAGACCTAGCCTAGTGGCGTTCCAGTCCAATTCGGCGCGCGCCGCTCCGTCGCTGACGTCTGAAGTGCTTCGGCTGATACCACGACGTCGGGATACCCATAACTACTCCCACGTAGATGGTTAGTGCGTATAGGCTCGTAGCCAGACTCAGATCAAATACCAAGATCTCGTTAAGCGTGTTAAGTATCCGCGAACGCCGAACAGGGCCAGGCCCACCTGTCTCCTAGGTGGTCTCAACCTGCCCTGCCGCTCCGCCACAAAGTAACAGTCGAGGGCCGTCGGGAACCCAGGCCCACCTCTACCGGGATGGAGCCACCTGTCCTTTCAGCCCCCTCGTCAGAATCACTTGTGGGTACTCAATGAGCTGACCCGACTTTAGTCACCATCTGTATAGTATGTATGTATGTATAGTATATACCCGTGACCACCTCCCAAGTGATCACGGCCCGATAGTATAGCAAGGCAGACTGACAAGAATGTAGGGCCAATGATGATAAACTAGCATCCTATACTAAGCATTTAGGATGGCAGGTAAGGTATCAACAGATGTAGCGACAATGTCAAGCTATGCATCAGAATAGGATTAACAAAAGCAGTAACATGCTACACTACTCTAATGCAAGCAGTATAGAGGAGAATAGGCGATATCTGGTGATCAAAGGGGGGGCTTGCCTGGTTGCTCTGGCAAGAGAGAGGGGTCGTCAACTCCGTAGTCGAACTGGTCAGCAGCAGCGTCGGTCTCGTAGTCTACCGGAGAGAAGAGGGGGAAGAAATAATGAATACAAAGCAAACAAAGCATCACAAAATATAACAAGGCAATACGCGGTGTTCGATGTGCCCTAACGCGGTAGTAGGTGATACCGGTGAAGGGGGAAAAACATCCGGGAAAGTATTCCCGGTGTTTCGTGTTTTCGGGCAGACGAACCGGAGGTGAAATGTTGCAGGTTCACTATGCTAGGGACGCGTGGCGGACGAACAGGCTGCGTATCTGGATTCGTCTCGTCGTTCTGAGCAACTTTCATGTTGAAAATATTTTAATCCGAGTTACGGTTTAAAATGTATGATTTTCTAAAGATTTTATTAATTTCTGGAATTTATTTAATTATTTAATTAATTCGGAAAATGGATTTATGACGTCAGCATGACGTCATGCTGACATCAGCAGTCAACAGGGGTTGACTGGGTCAAACAGACGCGTGGGCCCCGCATGTCATACACTGTTTTAATTAACTAACAGTTAATTAGGTTAATTAATGATTAGATTAATCTAATCATGATTAATTAAGTTAAATAATTCTTTAATTAATTGATTAATTAATATATAATTTTATTGTTATTATTTTTTTATTTTATTTTTATTTTATTTTTAACTTTTCCTTTTTAATCCATTTTCGTTCTCAGGGGCGTGGGCCCCGTTTGTCATTGGCCCAGAGGGCCGATGCGGGCACGGGCGCGTGGGTGCCGGCGACGCAGGGAGGCAGGGGGCGTGCGCTCGTGGAGCCGGGCAAGGACGGCGACGAGCGGGCACGATGGAGGCGGGGCCGCTGTGAGCGCGGCCGAGGCGCGGGCCCGGCGCGTGAGCGCGCACGCGGGCGCAGGCCGATGGCCGCAGGGGGTAGAGGGGCTCCGGGGTGCCGGAGCACGGCAACGGGCGGGCGAGGCGGTGTGGTCCGGTGCCCAAACGCGGCCACGGCGGGTGCGGTGGGTAGAGGAGGCAGCAGCAGCCATGGAGCAGGGGGGGCACGGCGGGGCGCAGTGACCGCGGGCGTGGCCGGACCCCAAGAGGGCGCGGTGGCCGCGATTATAGAGAGGAAAGGGGGACGAGGAAGTAGGGAAGGCGAAGGCCGGGGGCCTCACCAACGTTGCAGGGAAGAGGCAGCGAGGCCTGGGGTAGACCGTCGACGAGGAGATGAGGAGGTCCGGTGGGGAGGTCCGGCGACGGCGAGGCCTTCAGGCGGTGAGGGAGGAGCTTCTGCGCGGCGGTGGCGCGAGGACGCCGATAGGCGGGGGATCCCTGGCGCGGGCGCGGCAGAAGTGGTGGGGCTCCGGCGCGGCAGGGGATGGCGATGGGGCGCAGGTGCGACGGCGGCGGGGCTGGGCGACGGGCGGCATCGGGGTCGGGCACCTTGGCCGCGGGCGCACGTCAGATCAAGCGAGGGAGCGGGAGGAGGGGATCGGGGCGAGTGGCGGGGTCGGGGCGTCGCCCGATCCAGATCCCGAATCGGAGGGGAGGAGAGGAGCGAGGGGAGTGGGCGTCGTGCGGGGGGGGGGGGGGGGGAGTGGGCGAGTGGGGCGTGGGGAATCGGGGCGGCCTAGGGTTTGCCCTATAGGCCAGAGGGAGGGGCCGGCTGGGCCAAGTGGGTCGGCCAGCTGGGCCGTCTGGCCCAGTTGGGGGGGGTGTCTGTTTTTTTTTTGTGTGTTCTTTTTGTTTTGAGCTTTTTCCCTTTTATCTATTTTTCCTTTCTGTTTTTATTTATTTATAAACACTTAGGCATTTTATAAAATTGTGAACCTTACACCATAATTATCTTTGTAATATTTGGCAACCACCGAACATTTTTGTTTTAATTTTTTTGAAAACTTTTATTGTTTTCTTTTATTTAAATTTTGAATTTGTCTCGGTTCCGAACTATCGAGAGTTTATCACAGTAACCGTGGTGACGTGGCATCATTAGCGGGGAATCACTGTAGCTTAATTATCCGGGCGTCACAATTCTCCTCCACTACAAGAAATCTCGTCCCGAGATTTAGGATCGGTTATAAGGGGGAAGGGGTCTGGTTACGAAATTCTAACAATTCTTCTCGATCATAGTAGCTCTTCTCGAAGAGGTCGACCCATTACATTGATGTCTTCAGTCCTCTCCTTCGGGTCATCATGATGAAGTTTGTCGTCCTTTCTTCGGGGTTCCATCGTACTTACGAAAGGACAAAGGGTAGCTCTACAATGCAAGGGTGTTATAAGGGAAAATCATCTGGGGGTATCCCAAGAATGAACTTATGAGTATCTCTCGAGTTGAACAAATGACACACATCGAGAGCAAAGTAAGACAGTGCGATAAGAAGTTTCAAGCGGATAGGCAATCGTTCATTGTCTGAAACAGGGTGCGAAAGGGTTCAGAGCAACGGGAATAAGTATTGTGTCCGATACCAGGATAGATCAACAGGCAAGTGGCCCGTGAATTACCTACAAAGTCAAGCGTGAGGAATAACTTCGGCAATAGGGGTGTACAGGAGAGTCAGGTTTCGATCCTGCGAAACTGTGGGTTATGGGCCCACCATGTGGTTAAAAGTAGAAGGTTGGTGACATCTTGCACGATCATGTAAGCAAGGCATGTCAGAGGAGAGTCTGAGGGTCATGTCGGCAACAACATAGGTACCAAGGGCGAGGGACGAAGAGAACCATTTTCCTGCTCGTTGAAACGAGGCGGACCAATAGGCAAGGTTCCCGTCCATCGGTGGTTACCAGAATGTCAACAACAATAGTAACAAGGTCTTACTGACAGAGTTGTACATCGAGCTGTTTGCACAAGCAGTGGATTATTACTGCTTATATCATATAGATCATAGAAAAGGTTTAAACAAACCAATGGAAGGAAAATATGATCATCAGATTAAACAGAACAATGGAAAGGAAAATATGTTTAAACACATATTTCAAGGGTATATCCTTCCCAAGGACAAGCAGAGCATGATATCCATGTCAGGATATAATGTAGAAAACTCTTTAGGTAGGGGAGAGAATTTTCATGACATTGCCCATACAACGGTGTTTGGGTAATTGAGCAAGAAACATTTAGCATTGGGCTTCAAATGGTCTTGTTGAAAATCGGAGTACCATAGACATGCTTCGAGATAGCATTGACATGGTCATCAGGTGAAGATCAGACTTTGGAAACACGAAGGATCCATCAGGAATAACTTGTAGAATAAGTCTTACAATTTCCTCATGGATGAATGGATAACCTTGCTGAAAAGGAATCTATAATGATAGGTCCTCCAGCCGGGGGGGGGGGGTGCTAGGCATGACATCATGTTACCGGGTCATCAAAGGATCAACATCATAACTCTTGGAAAGTTGTCCCAACCATCATATCTGACCGAGATTCATATCCAATTGGTGTCATGAAACCTCAGACTCAGGGGGTCCGAGAGGAAAAAGGTGCAACACAAATCGTCGAAATGACATTGCAAGATCCTCGAGAAATGAACTATGGGAGCGGGTTTCTAAAGCAATAGTTCATCATTAAACCAAGGAGAGGACAAGGAGGTGTCTGGTGAACTCAACGGCAATTCATCGAGATTAACAAAAGATGGATTCCCACAATTATGTGAACAAGGAGATAAGATTTTTCAGATCAAATGGTATAATGATGTATGCTCGAGGAAAACATACACAATTAAACATTGGTTGAAAGGTGCACCCGAAATATGGGTCAGGTTGCACGACCAATGTCAGAATGGTGATTCAATAATCAATAGTCTAAGAATGAACGGCCGACCATTAACTTCAAAGCAATAGGGTTGCTAGAAGTGCAGAATCCAAACAGCATCGTTCACTTGTTTGTACCCCGGTTGGAATCAACACGAGGACCAAGAAAGAATGGTGATGGTGAGAAGTATCATCATACCAAGAATTCTTAAGAGGTGGTGAAATTCCCACGACATCCTTGTCATAAAGGATGGTAATACTTCCGAGGTAAGGAAGATCAACTGCTGGGTAGCAGGGATCCCAAGGTTTACACAAAACACGAACAACTTGTGTTGAACGGAAGGCAATAAAGTGGTCGATGATAATACAATTCATCGAGGGCAAGGATGGTATTTCTCATCATAAATTCAATTGATATCCTGGATGAGCTCGGAATGTTGATGATCACGACACCTTTGTCGAGAGAGTTCAGGAAGATGTAATCAATCGGCGACGACATCAAGTCAAAGTAATGATGAAGTGAAAGGTTATTGGAACCAAGGGTACGACACAAACTCGAAACCAAGCTTGTTGTTCAAGGCGAAATGATATGCCGATGAGGATCGACGTAAGGTTAATTCATCGTCGAAAATTGTGCTCCGAGAAGAAGGACCGGGTAGCACAGTTAAAATTTAGCATGATAATGATATAGCCGATCAGGCTAGGAATGGCGTGATCGGGTACAAACTCGTAGTTATAGAAGCTTACTGAAGAGTTGTTGAACCGAAGAGCGGACTCGGTTCAGTTATCGGTGTCTTTGAGTGTTCAATAACTCAAAGCCCGCGAAAAATTGGAATCAGTGGGAAGGTAGCACTTGATGAAGAACTCATAAGGAGTTATGCAGTTCCATGATAATCTCGAGATACCAGGGGGGTAATACTCGACACAAGATCAAAGTAAAGGTGGGACTAGTGTATTGATCCATAGAAGACAATTGTTTTAACTTGTCCGAGAAATGAGATCAAAGAAGAACAATCATGGTCGGAACCACGGTTGCAAAAGGCCAGATCCTAGATATAAGATGAACTTATACCAAAGGAATAATTTATTTAAAAGAAGCTTTAATGATAAGATCTACATCGTGTCCATGGGCATGAACACAAGTTCAAGGTCGACTCCCACTTCTCCAATGCATAACCTTTCATTCACTTCTCACGTTCGATGAAGATGCAGTGTTGAAATTTTATCTGGTGAAGCACCAGAAGAGTATGACTCGTGAAAACTTTCGGGTTCACACGGTTTAGAGAAGGCATATGTTCAACCCACAGGGGCTTCTTAGAAACGTATACCACAAGTTTCAAGAGTAAATAACACAAGCCCGAAAGCAGAGCATGGTTGGCCAAGCAGAGGATACAACTTAACAAAGGCAATATGTATCAGGGGAAGAACTCACAAGGTGATCAAATGTGAAGGACACTGTTGGATAACAATCCAACAAAGGACTTGGTGGTCCACAAAGGATCTGATACGAGTATCGGTACTCAACTAGAGGAAGAAGAATGCAAGGAGATCAGATTATAGAAACAACTGACTAACTCAATTGTCAAATGCAAAGGAATTATGATTTCCAAATCAAGGGATCAAAAGCAATGCTCTGATTAGGGATGGATAAGTTGAATAGCCTTAGGGTACAATCAAAGACATTTGGATTGGTCGAGAACCAATTCCAGTTAAAAGAATGGAAGCTCAGCCGGAAAGGTAATTTATAAGGATCAATGATGATTGCGTGTATTCGCAACATATTGAGTCAACAGACTCAAAATGATAATGGCAAGGAATGTCAATAAGATTTCTATACTTATGGGATTAATCATAATGAAAGCAACAAGAAATTCCAGAGCAATAGGTTGCTGAGGATTTTCGGAATATCGGTTGGTAATTCGAAGACTTTTGTGTAACACATGAACAACTGAGGGATGGGCAGATACTCGATAAATGCGAGAATTAACCGTAGGGGTATTCAAGTGACAAGAACAGCAAGGCAGTAAGCTCAAGGGATTATCGAAACCACGACGAGTTTCTCAGGGTATCTTGTAATAACAAGACCAATGGGGAATGATCGTAAGAATGGCAAGTGTAAGTAGTTATCCATAAGGATTTACCGGTGGTCGGGAATAGCAAAAGTGATGGGCACAAGGTCTCGAGAGAATATCAAAGAGTATCTCTGAAATCTTCTGGTGCAGTCGGTGACCATCTGGACTGAAGGGGCTCTCCGGGAGAAAGTATTTTCGAGAACCTAAAGTTAGTTTTTAGTAGAAATCGTTTAACCCGAATAGAAGAGGGTTCAGAATCCCAGAGTAAAGGTCGAGGAATAAAAGATCCTAATACCTCCCGATGGCGACGTGGGCCCATGGGCCACACAGCCATGTTAGTAAAAGTTTTTCAACAACTAGACTCGACTTCGGCCAAGGAGTTGGAAAGGGGGATTCCTACAGGCAGTCGGCTCTGATACCAACTTGTGACGCCCCCGATTCAATCGTACACTATTCATGCACGCAAATGTGTACGGTCAAGATCAGGAACTCACGGGAAGATATCACAACACAACTCTACAAATAAAATAAGTCATACAAGCATCATAATACAAGCCAGGGGCCTCGAGGGCTCGAATACAAGTGCTCGATCATAGACGAGTCAGCGGAAGCAACAATATCTGAGTACAGACATAAGTTAAACAAGTTGCCATAAGATGGCTAGCACAAACTGGGATACAGATCGAAAGAGGCGCAGGCCTCCTGCCTGGGATCCTCCTAACTACTCCAGGTCGTCGTCAGCGGGCAGCACGTAGTAGTAGGCACCTCCGGTGTAGTAGGGGTCGTCGTCGACGGTGGGGTCTGGCTCCTGGACTCCAGCATCTGGTTGCGACAACCAGAACGAAAGGAAAGGGGAAAAAGGGGGAAGAAAGCAACCGTGAGTACTCATCCAAAGTACTCGCAAGCAAGGAACTACACTACATATGCATGGGTATGTGTGTAAGGAGGCCATATCGGTGGACTGAACTGCAGAATGCCAGAATAAGAGGGGGATAGCTAGTCCTATCGAAGACTACGCTTCTGGCAGCCTCCGTCTTACAGCATGTAGGAGAGTAGATTTAAGTCCTCCAAGTAGCATCTCCAAGTAACATATCCAGGTAGCATCTCCAAGCGCATCTCCAGTCGCATCGCATAGCATAATCCTACCCGGCGATCCTCTCCTTGTCGCCCTGCGGAAAAGCGATCACCGGGTTATATCTGGCACTTGGAAGGGTGTGTTTTATTATGTATCCGGTTCTAGTTGTCATAAGGTCAAGGTACAACTCCAAGTCGTCCTGTTACCGAAGATCACGGCTATTCGAATAGATTAACTTCCCTGCAGGGGTGCACCACATAGCCCAACACGCTCGATCCCATTTGGCCGGACACACTTTCCTGGGTCATGCCCGGCCTCGGAAGATCAACACGTCGCAGCCCCACCTAGGCAAAACAGAGAGGCCAGCACGCCGGTCTAAACCTAAGCGCACAGTGGTCTGGGCCCATCGCCCATAGCACACCTGCACGTTGCGTACGCGGCCGAAAGCAGACCTAGCCTAGTGGCGTTCCAGTCCAATTCGGCGCGCGCCGCTCCGTCGCTGACGTCTGAAGTGCTTCGGCTGATACCACGACGTCGGGATACCCATAACTACTCCCACGTAGATGGTTAGTGCGTATAGGCTCGTAGCCAGACTCAGATCAAATACCAAGATCTCGTTAAGCGTGTTAAGTATCCGCGAACGCCGAACAGGGCCAGGCCCACCTGTCTCCTAGGTGGTCTCAACCTGCCCTGCCGCTCCGCCACAAAGTAACAGTCGAGGGCCGTCGGGAACCCAGGCCCACCTCTACCGGGATGGAGCCACCTGTCCTTTCAGCCCCCTCGTCAGAATCACTTGCGGGTACTCAATGAGCTGACCCGACTTTAGTCACCATCTGTATAGTATGTATGTATGTATAGTATATACCCGTGACCACCTCCCAAGTGATCACGGCCCGATAGTATAGCAAGGCAGACTGAAAAGAATGTAGGGCCAATGATGATAAACTAGCATCCTATACTAAGCATTTAGGATGGCAGGTAAGGTATCAACAGATGTAGCGACAATGTCAGGCTATGCATCAGAATAGGATTAACGAAAGCAGTAACATGCTACACTACTCTAATGCAAGCAGTATAGAGGAGAATAGGCGATATCTGGTGATCAAAGGGGGGGCTTGCCTGGTTGCTCTGGCAAGAGAGAGGGGTCGTCAACTCCGTAGTCGAACTGGTCAGCAGCAGCGTCGGTCTCGTAGTCTACCGGAGAGAAGAGGGGGAAGAAATAATGAATACAGAGCAAACAAAGCATCACAAAATATAACAAGGCAATACGCGGTGTTCGATGTGCCCTAACGCGGTAGTAGGTGATACCGGTGAAGGGGAAAAAACATCCGGGAAAGTATTCCCGGTGTTTCGTGTTTTCGGGCAGACGAACCGGAGGTGAAATGTTGCAGGTTCACTATGCTAGGGACGCGTGGCGGACGAACAGGCTGCGTATCTGGATTCGTCTCGTCGTTCTGAGCAACTTTCATGTTGAAAATATTTTAATCCGAGTTACGGTTTAAAAGGTATGATTTTCTAAAGATTTTATTAATTTCTAGAATTTATTTAATTATTTAATTAATTCAGAAAATGGATTTATGACGTCAGCATGACGTCATGCTGACATCAGCAGTCAACAGGGGTTGACTGGGTCAAACAGACGCGTGGGCCCCGCATGTCATACACTGTTTTAATTAACTAACAATTAATTAGGTTAATTAATGATTAGATTAATCTAATCATGATTAATTAAGTTAAATAATTCTTTAATTAATTGATTAATTAATATATAATTTTATTGTTATTATTTTTTTATTTTTATTTTATTTTTTTTTAACTTTTCCTTTTTAATCCATTTTCGTTCTCAGGGGCGTGGGCCCCGTTTGTCATTGGCCCAGAGGGCCGATGCGGGCACGGGCGCGTGGGTGCCGGCGACGCAGGGAGGCAGGGGGCGTGCGCTCGTGGAGCCGGGCAAGGACGGCGACGAGCGGGCACGATGGAGGCGGGGCCGCTGTGAGCGCGGCCGAGGCGCGGGCCCGGCGCGTGAGCGCGCACGCGGGCGCAGGCCGATGGCCGCAGGGGGTAGAGGGGCTCCGGGGTGCCGGAGCACGGCAACGGGCGGGCGAGGCGGTGTGGTCCGGTGCCCAAACGCGGCCACGGCGGGTGCGGTGGGTAGAGGAGGCAGCAGCAGCCATGGAGCAGGGGGGGCACGGCGGGGCGCAGTGACCGCGGGCGTGGCCGGACCCCAAGAGGGCGCGGTGGCCGCGATTATAGAGAGGAAAGGGGGACGAGGAAGTAGGGAAGGCGAAGGCCGGGGGCCTCACCAACGTTGCAGGGAAGAGGCAGCGAGGCCTGGGGTAGACCGTCGACGAGGAGATGAGGAGGTCCGGTGGGGAGGTCCGGCGACGGCGAGGCCTTCAGGCGGCGAGGGAGGAGCTTCTGCGCGGCGGTGGCGCGAGGACGCCGATAGGCGGGGGATCCCTGGCGCGGGCGCGGCAGAAGTGGTGGGGCTCCGGCGCGGCAGGGGATGGCGATGGGGCGCAGGTGCGACGGCGGCGGGGCTGGGCGACGGGCGGCATCGGGGTCGGGCACCTTGGCCGCGGGCGCGCGTCAGATCAAGCGAGGGAGCGGGAGGAGGGGATCGGGGCGAGTGGCGGGGTCGGGGCGTCGCCCGATCCAGATCCCGAATCGGGGGGGGGGGGGAGGAGAGGAGCGAGGGGAGTGGGCGTCGTGCGGGGGGGGGGGGGGGAGTGGGCGAGTGGGGCGTGGGGAATCGGGGCGGCCTAGGGTTTGCCCTATAGGCCAGAGGGAGGGGCCGGCTGGGCCAAGTGGGTCGGCCAGCTGGGCCGTCTGGCCCAGTTGGGGGGGTGTCTGTTTTTTTTTGTGTGTTCTTTTTGTTTTGAGCTTTTTCCCTTTTATCTATTTTTCCTTTCTGTTTTTATTTATTTATAAACACTTAGGCATTTTATAAAATTGTGAACCTTACACCATAATTATCTTTGTAATATTTGGCAACCACCGAACATTTTTGTTTTAATTTTTTTGAAAACTTTTATTGTTTTCTTTTATTTAAATTTTGAATTTGTCTCGGTTCCGAACTATCGAGAGTTTATCACAGTAACCGTGGTGACGTGGCATCATTAGCGGGGAATCACTGTAGCTTAATTATCCGCGCGTCACATAGTTCATTAGTACCAAACATTGATAATCCATATTATGTGACTTCATCGACACATTGTTATATTTTATACGTACAACGGAATCAAACCTCTTTTCATATTTAGCGATTAAATCTTAATTTGTCTTTCGAAAGTATTGAAACTATAGCAAACCATAAATATACTAATTATTTCTTAAGTTTGTTAAATATTAATAGGGGTAGAGGGGTTAACACTGCCAATTCAGCCCCAAGCCCGGAAAAGGTGGATGGAGAATAAACGAATTAACACTACGCTGTAAGATGTATTTGGCATTCATAAGTTACTATCATCATTTAGTACCTTTACCATAAGTCAATCGAAAGAAAATCAAGAGCAGTCAGTATACATAATGGTATAAAAACCATAAATTGAAACGTTAATCGCTAAAAAGCACTACCTTATTTGATTATATTAGTTCAATCGGGATAAGAGGAAGGAGGACTTGCAGGTGAAAATATTCGATGACCTAGCCGGGCTGCCTCTGTCAACGATGAAGGCAAATTTTTGAACTGCATCACTTTGGGACAACAATGACGCATCCGGGTCAGAACTTGGGGACGACAATGCCCCCACGAACCTCACACTTGCATTGGATAGAAGCTAGTAGATCGCCTACATGCATGCTGACGGCAAAAGTGCTGCCGGATTCGACGAGCTCTCAAGTCCGCCAATTCAGTTATCATGTGTGCTCAGACATATACTTACATTCTTTCTAATTTCACTCACTAATTACTATCTACCTCATTCAACACTTATAGAGCCCTTAAAAAAGGAATCACATGTTTTTGCAAGATTTCAAGGAAAAATAAAGAAACGTTTTCACTTAACATGCATTTCCTTAAGTACATTATGTTGGTTCAATCGCAAAAACACAGGAAATGGTTACAAAATAAATAAATATATGACTTAGTGAGGAAAAGGAAAAATGGGGACCTGCAGGTCGAACTTCGAAGAATGTTGGAGATGTGGAGGTGCGTCTGGCTGGCGCTCTAGGGGAAGAAAACGTCTCCAGCATCCTCATACTAAAGATGGATCAAAGCTGGCTGCAGGAGACGAAATCCACGCACATCACCTGCATCGACGCCGAGAGTAACATCACCTTGCAGATCGACGATCTCACCGTTTACAAAACAAACCAGCCGCCGTCGGAGGTCCTCCTATGGCCGCCCCAGCGAATCGAGCGGCGGGGGTGGCTGCAAGTGAGGACGAGAAAGCTCAGGGCACCGAATCAATGAAGCAAGCTGATGGGAGCTATCCAGCAGCAGCAATCTGGGAGTGAGAGGAGAGAAAGGAGACCAGGCAAGAGCAACATCTGACTGTGTGAAAGTGTGAATGGGAAAGAGGATTTTTTTTATTCAGGGTGCATACGAAAGAATATGTGTGTTCGCTAGGTCCTAGGTCCATCTGCGTGAGCCTGTATTCCACCAGAAGAAAAATTTAACCTTTTCAAAAACAATACTCTGCGAAAAAGTTCTACTCAGAAGTTGAGAAGAATGCAATACATAATAGGGAAAACGAAGACATAGCATCGTGGGACCTATGAAACCAAAAACGTTTTGTAAAGGTACTAATATAGTAGCGTGCACAATGTTTTTTCGTAATTATAAAATGGAGGATGTTTCTTTTCTAGAAAGTGGACAATCTGAAAGCAAACTATGCTAACGTCAAATTACAAGACACCATTGGTACAGCTGAGCGCACTTGTCAACTTTTTCCAAGAAAAAAGTGAATTTATTCCACTCAAATAGGATTAAGATGCTAAGACAAATTCCCAAGCACAATTTGGTAAACAACGCAGCCAAAAAACTATGCTACCCAGAATGATTAACTGGACAATGAATAAACCTATTTTGATTGAGCGCATGTGTCTTAACTTAGCTAAATCATATGATCGTCGAAAGAAATACCTACCAAAGATGGCTTAAAGGATATGTACTATAACTTTTGTACAAAATTAAAACAAGATCACTTACGGTACAATAGTCACTATATATACCTAACAATCTGGCACCGCACTAGCAAATCTACCCATTAATGCCTACACGAAAACAACAAGAACTATTGAATTTGTGTTTATAGAAAAAACAAAACTATGGAAAATGGTAAAAACACAAGAAAAATACAAAAATAATCTCAACTATAGATGTACCGCCATGCATAACATATATATTTATATATTGGTAAAAACCAAAACATAAAACAATAAAACTTTGTTCACCTAAGTCTTATATTCGAAAAAGGCACCACAATTTCAATTCCTCTTTTCTTTAGACAAATGAATCATATGTCCTCAGCAACCAACTTTATAAATTTCTAGCCCGCGCAATGAGCGGGCCACTTTGCTAGTTTATCATAACATCGAAAAGAGCCAATATAAGAGCTTTTCAGCAAGTCCACATACTCAACTATCATTTAATCTTTCACAATTGCTAACACTCACGCGATACTTATGGGTATGAAGTTTCAATCGGACACAGAGAAAGATAGGGCTTATAGTTTTGCCTCTCAACCTTTTACCTCAAGGGTAATGTCAACAATAATACTTTATAAAAACCTACACCCAATTGGATATATATATATATATATATATATATATATATATATATATATATATATATATATATATATATATATATAAGGATCTTTCCAACACATAGTGCTTGCCAATGGATAAAGTGTAAAAAGGTAAGGTGAAGATCACCATGACTCTTGTATACGGGTAGAAAGAAGTATCGTGCAAGAAAACGGAGTCCAGAGGGCACACAAGGTTCCCATGAGGCAGGGGGCGCGCCCAAGGGGGTAGGGCGCGCCCTCCACCTTCGTGGATGCCTCGTGTCCCTTTCGGACTACTTCTTATTTTCTATTTTTAAATATTCCAAAACAGAGAATAAATGCTATTTGAGAAGTTTTGCAGTCGGTTTACTTACCGTACCACATACCTATTCCTTTTTGGAGTCTAAAACGTTATGAAAAGTGTCCCTTATGTACTCCTCCGGGGTTACGGCGTCAATAACATTGGTTAACATTTATGGGATTACCTGAGATATAATGTTTGATTCTTTGACTGTTCACCATCTTCGGATTTGTGCCTTCGAAGTTGTTGATTTTTATGGCACCGGAATGATAGACCTCCTCGATAACGTAAGGACCTTCCCATTTGGAGAGAGTTTTACTGCAAAAAATCTTAAACGAGAGTTGTATAGCAAAACATAATCACCTACATTAAACTCACGCTTTTGTATCCTTTTGTCATGCCATCTTTTAACTTTTTCTTTAAACAGTTTGGCATTCTCATAGGCCTGGGTTCTCCATTCATCAAGAGAGCTAATGTCAAATAGCCTCTTCTCACCGGCGAGTTTGAAATCATAATTGAGCTCTAATAGCCCAATATGCCTTATGTTCCAGTTCAAGAGGTAAGTGACATGCTTTTCCATAAAACATTTTATACGGAGACATACCCATATGATTTTTATATGCAGTTCTATAGGCCCATAATGCATCATCAAGTTTCTTGGACCAATTCTTTCTAGATCTATTAACAGCCTTTTGAAAAATTAATTTAAGCTCTCTATTACTCAATTCTACTTGACCGCTAGACTGTGGATGGTATGGAGATGCAATTCTATGATTAACATCATACTTAGCAAGCATTTTATGAAAAGCACCATGAATAAAATGTGAACCACCATCAATCATTAAGTATCTAGGGACTCCAAACCTCGGAAAAATAACTTCTTTAAGCATCTTAATAGAGGTGTTATGATCAGCACTACTAGTTGGAATAGCCTCTACCCACTTAGTAACGTAATCAACAACAACTAAAATATGTATATACCCATTAGAGGAAGGAAATGGTCCCATATAATCAAAGCCCCAAACATCAAATGGTTCAATAACAAGTGAATAGTTCAAAGGCATTTCTTGAAGTCTACTAATATTATCGATTATTTGACATTCATCACAAGACAAGACAAACTTACGGGCGTCTTTGAAAAGAGTAGGCCAATAAAACCGGATTGCAATACCTTCTATCTCCAGCGTGGTGTCCTCCATATGCCTCGGAGTGACACTTGCGTAGGACCTGTTCCTGTTCATGCTCAGTTACACAACGTCTAATAACACCATCTACTCCTTCTTTATAAAGGTGTGGGTCATCCCAAAAGTAATGTGTTAATTCATAGAAAAACTTTTTCTTTTGCTGGTATGTGAAGCTAGGTGGTATAAATTTAGCAACAATGTAATTAGCATATTCAGCATACCATGGAGCAGTATGAGAAGTATTTATGACAGGTAATTGTTCATCAAGAAAGCTATCATCAATAGGTAGTGGGTCATCAAGAACATTCTCTAACCCAGACAAGTTGTCTGCAATGGGGTTCTCAGCTCCCTTTCTATCAATAGTATGCAAATCAAATTCTTGTAGCAAGAGAACCCATCTAATAAGTCTAGGTTTAGCATCTTTCTTTTCATAAGATATTTAATAGCAGCATGATCAGTGTGAACAGTTACTTTGGAATCAACAATATAAGGTCTGAACTTATCACAAGCAAATACAACAGCTAAAAATTCTTTCTCAGTAGTAGCATAATTTCTCTGGGCACTGGCTAGAGTTTTACTAGCATATTGGATAACATTTAATTTGTTATCAACTCTTTGTCCTAGAACAACACCTACAGCATAATCACTAGCATCACACATAATTTCAAAGGGTAAATTCCAATCAGGTGGCTGGACAATAGGTGCAGAAATCAAGACTTTCTTAAGGATTTCAAATGCTCCTACACAATCATCATCAAAGACAAAAGGAACATCTTTTTGTAAGAGATTAGTCAGAGGCCTAGAAATTTTAGAGAAGTATTTAATGAACCTCCTATAAAAACCGGCATGACCAAGGAAACTTCTTATACCTTTGATGTCCTTAGGACACAACATCTTTTCAATAGCATCAACTCTAGCTTTATCAACTTCAATACCTCTTTCAGAAATTTTATGCCCCAAGACAATATCTTCATTAACCCATAAAGTGGCACTTCTCCCAATTCAAGACAAGATTAGTTTCTTCGCATCTCTACAATACTCGATCAAGGTTGCTTAAGCAATCATCAAAAGAAGTTCCATACACGGAGAAATCATCCATGAAAACCTCAACAATATTTTCACAAAAGTCAGAGAATATAGCAGTCATGCATCTTTCAAAGGTAGCAGGTGCACTACATAAACCGAAAGGCATACGTCTATAAGCAAAGGTACCAAAAGGGCAAGTAAAAGTAGTCTTATCCTGATCCTCTTTTGACACAGGTATTTGAGAGAAACCAGAATAACCATCTAGAAAGTAAAAATGTGTATGTTTGGATAATCTTTCTAGCATTTGATCAATAAAAGGTAGAGGGCAATGATCTTTTCTAGTAGCTTTATTTAATTTGCGGAAATCAATTACCATTTTATAACCTGTAACAATTCTTTGTGGGATCAATTCATCTTTATCATTAGGAACAACAGTAATACCCCCCTTCTTAGGGACACAATGGACATGACTTACCCACTAACTATCAGCAACATGATAAATTATACCTGCCTCAAGAAGCTTTAGTATTTCATTTCTTACCACTTCTTTCAACTTAGGATTTAACCATCGTTGGTGATCAACAACTGGTTTAGCGTCTTTCTCCAGCTTTATTTTGTGCTGGCATAGAGTGGGACTAATGCCCTTAAGATCATCAAGAGTATATCCAATAGCAGCATGGTGCTTCTTCAGAGTTTTCAATAATTTCTCTTCTTCCTGCTATGAAAGGTTAGCACTAATAATAATAGGATATATCTTCTTTTCATCAAGATAAGCATATTTGAGAGTATCAGGTAATGGTTTAAGCTCAAACACGGGATCACCCTTGGGTGGAGGAGGATCCCCTAGGATTTCAACAGGCAAGTTGTGTCTCAAAATAGGTCCCTGTTTAAAGAATACTTCATCTATTTCCCTTCTTTCATTCATGAACATATCAGTTTCATGGTCTAGCAAATATTGTTCTCAAGGATCATTAGGAGGCACGGAAATAGAAGCAAGACCAATAATTTCATCTTTACTAGGCAATTCTTTATCATGGGGTTGTCTACGGAATTTAGCAAAATTAAAATCATGAGACATGTCCCCTAAACTAACAGTAACAATATCCTTTTTGCAATCTATCTTAGCATTAACAGTATTCAAGAAGGGTCTACCAAATATTATGGGACAAAAGTCATCTTGTGGGGAACCAAGAACAAGAAAATCAGTAGGATATTTAACTTTCCCACACAAGACTTCAACATCTCTAACAATCCCAATTGGTGAAATAGTATCTCTATTGGCAAGCTTAATTGTAACATCAATATCTTCTATCTCAGCAGGTGCAATATCATGCATAATTTCTTTGTATAAGGAATGAGGTATTACATTCGTGCTAGCACCCATATCACATAAGCCATGATAACGATGATCTCCTATTTTAACAGAAACAAACAGGCATGCCAACAAAAAGTCTATGTTTATGTTTAGTATTGGGTCTAGCAATTCTAGCAGCTTCATCACAAAAGTAAATAACATGCCACTACTGGAATCAGCTTCTTTGTCGTCTGCCATGGCGGACGACAAAGGCATGGACGGCGGACGGCAGAATGTCCGTCTGAACGAGTGCCGCCAAATGCCTTCTTTGCCATCTGCTTCATAGAAGCGGACGACCAAGGGTTGTGCCATCCGCCGTCATAGCCAAGCAGACGACGAAGATCTTGAACGGCAGTGGGGTGGGGTGAGAGCCGTTAGGGCTTAACGGTGTGTTCTTTGCCATCCGCCAGCAGACGGTAAAGAGGCCAAGCTCTTTGTCGTTCACTGGCGGACGGCAAAGAGCTCAGCTCGGCCAGCACTAAGAAGCTGCCACGTGGCCAGCTATGTCGTC
Source organism: Triticum aestivum (assembly GCF_018294505.1). Classification (NCBI taxonomy): domain Eukaryota; kingdom Viridiplantae; phylum Streptophyta; class Magnoliopsida; order Poales; family Poaceae; genus Triticum; species Triticum aestivum. Next base: position 229,179,900 of record NC_057801.1, read on the forward strand.
TGCCAGCGGACAACAAAGAGCTTTGAATCTTTGCCGTCCGCTAGTAGACGGCATAGCTGGCCCTGTTTGCCAGTCCTATTTGGTCACTTTGCCGTCTGCTGGCAGACGGCAAAGTGACCAAATAGGCAACCCAGTGTTCCCAGTTTCTGCAGGTAGCTGCCACATGGCCTCTTTGCCGTCTGCTAGCAGTCGGCAAAGCTCTTTGTTGTCTGCTAGCAGACGGCAAAGAGGCTATATATCCCTATTTTTATTTGAATCCATTTAATTTGGCAGGATTTCACACACAGATATACATCCATACAACTCCAACATATCCAACAACATATAACAACATGTTCAACAACATATTTCATCAAATCCAACATATCCAACAACATAGTTCAACAAAGTCCAACATATCCATACATATACATACATATCCAGAAACAAGTTTCCAACAACATATCCATATAGACATATTATATACATATCCAAACAAGTTTTCATAAACAACAAGGAAGCAACAGAAGAATAGGACACTCCATCAATGCAAGCTTCCTCATCTAAAGCAAATCTGCAAATTGGGAAAGATGAAAGTTAGAAAAAGAAGAAGAAGAAGAAGAAGAAGAAGAAGAAGAAGACTAGCTAGAAGAAAAGGAAGAGGAGGAAAAGAAGAAGAAGAAGAAGAACTTCTTCTTCTTCTTTTCTTCCTATTCCTTCTTTTCTTCCTCTTCCTTGATTTTCTTCATCTTATTATGCCATTTGTGGACTAAATAGGCTAAGGTAGGTAAAAATGCCATTTTTGGGCCAAGGTAGGTAAAAATGCTAAGTGTGTAGGTCAGTTTAGATCTAAGCTAGGTAAATAGGTCATTTTGGAGCTAACGTAGGTTAAATGGATCATTTCGGAGCTAACGTAGGTTAAATGGATCATATTGGAGCTAACCTAGGTAAACTTGGTCATTTTTGAGCTAACCTAGCTAATTATGCCATTTTTTACCTAACTAAGCTTATTGTGTCATTTTATAGGACAACAAGCTAAGTATATGACATTTATGAGGTTACCAAGGTTATTATGCCATTTACAAATAAAAACAAGTAAGAGGAGGAAAAGAAGAAGAAGAAGAAGAAGAATTCAAAATTCTTCTTCTTCTTCTTCTTCTTCTTCTTTTCTTCCTATTCCTTCTTTTCTTCCTCTTCCTTGATTTTCTTCATCTTATTATGTCATTTGTGGACTAAATAGGCTAAATTATGTCATAAATGGACTAAATAGGCTAAATAAGAAGAAAAATAACGTTATCACGGAGGTGAAGGAACGGTCGGGGCTGTGCCAGTGGCAGACGTAGGTGAAGGACCGGCCGGGGTTCCGCCATTGCCAGAGACAGAAGGATTGGTCGATGCTTGCCGGGAGGCATGCTACACCAAAGATCATTTCCAATAATGTCTCGTTAGCATGATGCAACTGAAATGTGAATACTAGTAACTAATGACCATTCAAATCAAACTCACCGTGGTCGCCGGAGCAATCTGGGGCATCGGCAGAGGGGTCTAACCGTTTTTCTCGCACATGGTCTACACATTTGGTTCTCACGAGTCAATCATATTAGTTAGTAATGCAAACATTACGTGCATGATTTGGCTAATATGCACGAGCAACGTACCACGAGGAGCTCGTATAGGGCCCGGTGAGATGCCTCGTTCCGGTTCCTCCCCTCCTCCAACAGCTTAGCCGTCCTCTCCTCCATCTCCCTCTCCGCTGCCTTCCTTTTTGCCTCCTCCAAAAGCGCCTGGGTGTTCAATCTCTCTTTATCAACCAATGCCTGCAACACACCACTCCTTGTTAGCATTATAATCATCGACAGACGCACACACAATGTAATGGAGGAAAGGTGAGAGAGTCTGTATAACTAACCGCCATGGCGAGCTCCGCGGGCCGTGCACGAGGCGTTATCTCAGGAGCAGAGCTACTCTGGCGCTTCTTGATCTGTGGGAGAGTCCTAGGACAACGTATCAGTCCATCACCAATGGTTACAGAGCCATGGGACCTCCCGCCACCAGATATCATCACCAACTCTATATCAAAAGGATCCTGGCTCGGGTTAAAGTCCTGCCCTTTCCTCGCCTTCCCCTCATCTCTGTACCTCACGAGCTTGTGGTGGGAGGAGATGTTGGTGAAGCACTCTGGATGATCTAGGTCAGACTCCGACAATGCCTTGGCCTTCTTGTAAGGGGCACTATGGGCCAGGCCATAGAGGTCGAACAGATTTGGCATAGGCGTCTTGTTGTGGTGCGCCTCAGAGAGGGGAATAAAGTATTAGTTAAGGGCTCAAGCTAGCATGAATAATGATATTGCTATGTAAATAGGTCATTTTGGAGCTAAGTAAGGTTATTATGTCATTTTCGAGGAAAATAAGCTAAGTTTAGGTCATTTTGGAGGTAACCAAGATTATTATGCCATTTTTGATGAAAGTATGCTAATTATGTCATTATTGAGCTAACCAAGGTAGTTATGCCATTTTTATCTAACTAAAGCATATTTAGGCATTTTATAGATCTATCTAAGGTTATTATGTTATTTTAGAGCTAATTATGTCATGAGTAAACTAGCTAAGATTAGTTTAGGTCGTTATTGAGCTATCCAAGGTAGTTATGCCATTTTTGAACTAACTAAAGTATATTTAGTTATTTTATAGAGCTATCTAAGGTTATTATGTCATTTTAGAGCTAATTATGTCATAAATGTACTATCCAAGGTAGTTATGCCATTTTTTAACTAACTAAAGCATATTTAGTTATTTTATAGAGCTATCTAAGGTTATTATGTCATTTTAGAGCTAATTATGTCATAAATTTACTATCCAAGGTAGTTATGCAATTTTTTAACTAACTAAGCATATTAAGTCATTTTGGAAGGGAAAATGCTAGCATGAAGAATGAAATTGCACGAATGATGTAGGAAACCACATACCCAGTGATCCCCGTACTCAAACAGGTTGGAGCTCCCTTGATGGTATGGCACACCAACCATTTGGTCACGCTTATCCTTGGCCTTATGGTGTTCGACTAGCCATTGGGGAGAGCACCACATATCCACAAACGCCTCCCAACAGTCCATCTTATCCGCACACCATCTCGGGGGCACCTAAGTTAGTCAAGAGAAATTTCAGCGCTACGCCTACGAATCAAATCAAGAAAACTAAGTTCAAGGCCTTAAGAATAGGTAATTACTTGCAAGTACTTCTCCTTACTTAGAAACTTGCCGCGACACTTCTTCTTGCCCCTCTTAATACCCTTCGAGGTGTAGTAGTCTCGAACGGCCTGCACCCGAGCCTCGTGTGGTAAGTTCAGAAGTAGGCTCTTGCACTCGGCTTCGACAACCATATACACGGCCTCTTGTTCTCCCTCTGAAACCCTGTAGAAGGTCTGTAATCAAACAAGACAACGTTGATTAGTACAATCACTAGGTAGTGTTGATTTTTAATTCTGTAAAGGAGAAATTACCCAAAACTGACGGAACACAATGTCGGCCACCGTCTCGCACAAAACACCAGCAACCATCCCCTCCGGAGGGGTCGGGGCAACCGAGTACAGCTCCCAGCTCAGTGCTAACTGTGGAACCTGACACTCACTAGGCAACATGACCCACCCAGGGAAGTGCTGCCGGCAAAGCACACCAAGGACCTGGTTGGGCTGCGGACACCACGGGGGTGTACCCAGCCCCTGCAGTATGACAAGGCCAACGCATTAGATATTAACTTGAAGAAACGTGAAGGAAAAAGGTTAAAAAAGAGTAAATGCACTTACTTCAACCCATTAGGCACAATCAACCACCTCTAGTCGGGGGTCATCAGCACGGGCGGGAGCTTTGTACAGCCACACTTGTACACCTTCTTGTCCTTCTCAACTAGCTCGTCGTCGCTACAGCTATCATCAGAAAAGGTGTCCTCGCTACCATCAGTAGGGCCAGTAGCCTCCGGAGTCTCGTGGGAAGAAGACTCCGGGACCGGAGTCTTCTGGGACGAAGACTCTAGGACCGGACTCACGTGGGGTGAAGGATCGGTGACCCGAGTCTGGTGGGGTGAAGGATCAGCGACCCGAGTCTGGTGGGGCAAAGGATCGGCGATCGGAGGCTCATGGACCGGAGTCTGAGACATGTCCATGTCAGACGGAGCAGTCCTGTGGTCGGGTGAATCAGCTGGGGGTGGCAGCGAGGAAGGCGTAGCAGCCTTCGTACCTCTCCCATTGCCACATCCACCTCTAGCCGCCTTCTTCGTCCTCCCCCGACCTCTCCCAGCCGAAGAAGAAGCACCCGCCGCTGATGTCTGCATACTGTCTAGCAGCGCTCTCCGTAGGGGCTTGGATGGAATAATGGAACCACCCCTCCCAGTAGCGCTCGCAGGAGGCTCGGGGCGCTCTGGACCCTTGCCCACCATCCTGTCAACACCTGCAATGACAAAAAGTAAATGAAATTAGTACAACATAAAAAATTTGAATACCTGACATGAATAATATGTATATAATTTAAGTATATCATCATCATGAACATAATAAAAAATTGAATACCTGACATGAATAATATGTATATAATTTAAGTGTATCATCATCATGAACATAATAAAAAATTGAATACCTCACATTACTAATATTACTCTGAATCGTCTATATATGCTTCATGATCATTAAATGCATCATCATCATCACTATCAGTGACGTGCTCATCATCATCATCAATAAATTCATCAACATGTGGAAGGCCTCCTTTATGTAATCGTTCAAGCATTGACAGGTCATCTGCAGCAGTAACTTCTTCTTGTTCCGGCTCTTCTTGTTCTGGCTCAGGGGTGAAGTCGGATTCACTATCATTGTTTACTTCAATGTTCTGGGGTGGAGTAGAGCGGTTCTTGAAACGTCTTTTGGAAAGACGTGTTTCTTGGAAGAATTCTCGTTCGTCATATGAGTCTTGGTTAATGTGAGGTTCATAATCCTCTTCATTGGGGGGAGGTGGTCTAACACGTGGCGGTACTTCATAAACGACATCCCAACCACTGAGATTTGGATCACTTTGACAGGCCCACGGTAAATAGAAAACTCGGGTTGCCTGTTGAGCCATAATATAGACATCAGGAACATCCAAATTGGTGCTTTGTTTGATTTCAACTAGCCCTATATGTTCATGAGTCCTTCTAGTCTCCCTCGGCTGGAACCAATAACATCTGAAGACTACGACGTTTGGTGGGTTTTCACCATAGAATTGAAGTTCATAAATTGCTTCATCTCTTCCATAATACTCGATATCTCCTTCGCCGATAACAAAGACACAACGATTTGTAGACTTTCGGTCGGCCATAGATAGCTCTTTGCCATAGGTACGAAAGCGATACCCGTTGATGTCGTATTTGTCAAATGAACGAACCTTATACTCAAAACCATTAGCTACTTGTCTCAATTCGGCATCCATAATCTCTGAATTAGCCTACAAGTTTAATACGAAAGGATTGTTGCATTAGTCACAAATTAGCCAAAGAAATGAAATGGTCTAATGGAAATTACCCTTTTTTGAACCAAGAGATGAAACCGGGATATTTGCCTCTTTGCTTTGCCAGAAGCTCATACTCTTCGATGGAATCCTTTTGGATCACCGCTCCATACGAGAATATGGCGATGTATCGACTGCATCAAATATCCAGGAATAAGAGCAGTACAAAGGAATTAGAAGTTGCGAAACAATGTACCGAGATCTTACTCGATGTACGGCCGCACTTCTGTTAGGTTGTTGAAGAGATACAGCGAAATGGTACGCCATTCTTCAACATCCAACGATACTGGTTTCCAACCACTGGCCGGTGCGAGATTCCCTTTGAATAGGCTGAGGTTGGATCGACCCTTTTTAGGGTCGTCAGCATTGTACCGAGGCTTCGGATTATGCAAATGACGATTTTTTGCTTCGTAGTGTGCTGTCACAAAGTTTGCTGCCTCCTTAGTGATGAATGCCTCGGCCATCGATGCTTCAATTCTATGTTTATTTTTACATTTTGCTCGAAGCATCTTCTGCATCCTCTCAGTTGAGTAGAACCAATGATTTTGCACGCCCCCCCCCCCAAATCTTGCCTCGGTCGGGAGATGCAAAATCAAGTGTTGCATTGGATTAAAGAAGCTTGGCGAAAAGATCATCTCTAACTTGCAGATCAACTCCGGCGCCAACTGTTCCATTTCTTCTAGGAGGCCAGGCGATAATTCTTTCGCACAAAGAACACAGAAGAAATAGCTCAGCTCTGCCAGTACTAGCCATTCATCCTCAGGGATGAAGCCACGCAACATCACCGGCATTATCCGCTCAATCCATATGTGCCAATCATGACTTTTTAGACCAAATATTTTCAATTTATCAAGACTCGCTCCCCTCTTTAGATTTGTTGCATACCCATCGAGGAACATCAACTGCATTTCACCCACAAAATAATTTCCCTCATAGCTGGCCTTCCAAGATTGAACCATGCCTTTGGCTTCGTCCAGTTCCGCTTCCTTTCGGTTCTTGCATGTTTTGTAACGGTCTATCACATACCTCCTATTGATCAACTCTAGCGTTAGTATTATCCTTTGATTTCCCCTCTATGCCAAACAATGTACCAAAAATGGCTTCGGCAATATTCTTTTCAATGTGCATCACGTCGATGTTGTGTGGGCAAAGGAGGTCTTTGAAGTAAGGCAGATCCCAGAAGCATGTCTTGTGAGTCGAGGCATGTTCCTTGTTATAACCCTTGAAATACCCTGGACGCTCTGGATCTGGCTCGAGAGTGTTTAACTGATCTAGGGTCTGTTGGCCTGTCAACGCAGGTGGTGCAGAGTGTTTGACAACTCTACCTTTGATGAAGTTCTTCTTGTCTTTCCTGAACTTATGGCGAGGATCTAGAAACGGTCTATGCAAGTCGAAGCAAGTATACTTGTGCTCTGTCGTCAGCCAACGAAACTCAAGAGCTCCCTTGCATGTAGGGCACGTGAACCTTCCATGCACACACCAGCCAATGAATAGTGCATACGCCGGCAAGTCATGCATCGAGTACATGTACCAGGCACGCATTATGAAGTTCTGTTTGCTAAAGGTGTCGTATGTCTTGAACCCATTATCCCAAGCTTCTTGCAATTCGTCCTTAAGTGGCTGCATGTACACATTCATATTCTTCCCCGGATAGTTGGGCCCTGGAATTATCAACGTCAGGAAAATGTTCTTTCTTTGCATAATCTGCCGGGGGGAGATTGAGTGGAATGACAAACATGGGCCAACAACTGTATTGGGCTGCCGTCTGACCAAACACACTGAATCCATCTGTGCTGACGACGACTCTAGGATGCCTGGGATCTGCCATTTTTTCCTTATGTAATGCATCGAAGCACTTCCACGCTTCACCATCCGATGTGTGCACCATCATTACATTCCCATCTGCATCTAGTTCGGTTATTTTGCCCATTTTGTGCCATGTCATCTGTCTGGCCATCTCTTTGACCACGAAAATACGTTGAAGTCTTGGTACGATTGGCATATACCGAAGAACATTAACGGGTATTTTGGTCTGCGTCTTCTCACCCATACCGTTGTCTACCACAACATACCTGGAAGACTTGCAAATGGGACAATAGTTCAAGTCCTCATACTGACGCCTAAATAAGACACATCCTTTCTCACAGGCATGTATCTTCTCATAGGGCATCTTAAGAGCACAGAGGATTTTGTCTGACTGGTATAGGTTTGTAGGTAGCACATGGCCTTTGGGTAGAAATCGTCTGAATACTGTCATGATCGCGTCGTAGCATTCTCTACCCAAGTTGAATTGAGCCTTCAAAGCCGTTATTTGTGAGATGGCATCCAGCTGACAAAGCTCAGTGTGCTCGTGGAGAGGACGTTTTGAGGTCTCCAACATTTTAGTGAAGGCCTTTGCAGATTCCTCCATCTCCTCGTCCGAGTCCCGAGCATCGTCAAAGTCTTGCACCATGTCTTCCATCCCAGTACCATGCTTGTCGGTGCAACGACGAACCACCTCGGCTCTGGCACGTTGGGTAGACTCACCATGTAATGTCCAGACCGTGTAACCATGCGTAAAACCAAACTTCTGTAGGTGTTTACTCATTTCAAGCTCGTCCCTATGATTATAGTTGTCGCATCGGACATAGGGGCACCAGCTTAATTTCTGGCCATTTGCAAATGTGGCTCTAACAAACCCCTTGGTTTTTGTTAACCATTCCTCGGTCCAAACTTTTTGACTAGTGTAACCGGTGTACATCCACGCATGATCACTCGTATTGACTTCCTACTGGACACACAAGAAATATATACATAATTAAGCAAACCATATCCATCAGTTAATGGAGTTTGTCAGTTTTATTACGTCCATGCAACCTACACGCTAATAGGTAAAGAGAGGTCCTAATACCACCCAAGTATGTGTAGATTGGGTTCGTTTTCCCATGCTCTGCTCTGGATCCGATGCAAAATTTCGGCAGAACCTCCCCGTTGTTCTCCTGATACACGTCTCGGCAATGCAGAGAGGATGTGTACCCGGAGAACAACAGGGAGGTACCAACGAAATTCTGCATCGGATTCGGAGTAGTGTATATGGGAAAACGAACCCAATCTACACATACTTGGGATATCCATGGATAACGTTGGACAATTCGAAAGAATCACGATTAAAAATATGCAAATGCATGCATATTTATAGATGTAACCCTTTCGAATGGGAGACGCATAGTGGTTACACATATTGATGATTGACACCTATAGCTAGCAAGTTTTATTGGCACGAAGACCGGAACGGAGCAAATGAAGGGGGGAGGAGGAGATGTCATTTGTGCTCACCAACGAACGCAGGGGCGGAGCTCATCGAATGCACGGGGAGGTCGTCAAACACCACACCCTTGCAACGACGAAACAACTGCACATGTAAATCCACCCGATCAACACAAATATATACATGTTTTGCATAACAAAATCGAAAAATATACGACCTAACTCATAATTCACAAATATATGACCGCGTCGGCATCTGGAAGGCCAAATAGCACCTTTTCGGGAGGTGTCGTGGGTCGGGGTGTCGTGGGTGTCGTGTCGGGGTTCGGGGTGCCGTGTCGCGGTCGGGGTGCTATTTCCGGGTCGGGGTGTCGTGTCGGGGTCGGTGTGTTGGGTTGTGGTGTCGGGGTCGGGGTGTCGGGGTCAGGGGGTCGGGGTGCCGTGTCGGGGTCGGGGTGCTATTTCGGGGTGGGGGTGTCAGGGTGTCGTGTCGGGGTCGGGGGTGTGGTGTCGGGGTCGGGGTGTCGGGGTCAGGGGGTCGGGGTGCAGTGTCGGGGTCGGGGTGCTGTTTCGGGGTCGGGGTGTGGTGTCGGGGTCGGGGTATGGTGTTGGGGTCGGGGTGTCGGGTTAGGGGGTCAAGGGGGTCGGGGTGTTTCCTTCTCTCCTTCTTCTTCTTCTTTCCTTCTCTTCTTCTTCTTCTTCTTCTTCTTCTTCTTCTTCTTCTTCTTCTTCTTCTTCTTCTTCTTCTTCTTCTTCTTCTTCTTCTTCTTCTTCTTTCCTTGTCTTCTTCTTCTTTTAGTTCTTCCTTATTTTCCTTTTTCCTCTTCTTCTTCTCATCTTCTCCTTTTTTTTCCTTCTCTTCTCCTCCTCCTCTTCTTCTTCTTCTTCCCCCTTCTACATATTCTTCTTTTCTTCTTCTTCTTTTTTCATCTTTTTTCTACTTCTTTTAATTATATGACTAATTAACTAAAACACATGCACTAGTCTAATCTAATATAATCTAGCACTAAATCTAACACTAACACATATCTAGTCTAATCTCACAATTAAACAGCAAAAGAAAGAAAAAACAAAAGAAAAAACTCGCCGGAGATGGTGTTGGCCGGGGCTTCGCAGCGGCAGGGTGGCGCTGGCGACGGGGGCCGCGGGGCTCCGGGGCGGTGGCACTGGGCAAATGGTGGGGGCGGCGGGGCACCGCGGCGGTGGGCCGTTCGGGGGGCGGCGCGGTGGTGGGTGGTCAGGCGGCGGGGCGACAGGGCTATGGGCGACGGGGCAAGGGGGCGGCGGCGGGTGGTGGGGTGGTGGGGCAAGGGGGGCAGCGGGTGGTCGGGGCGATGGGACGAGGGGCGATGGGTGGGCGGGTGGCGGGGCAAGGGGCGACGACGGGTGGTGGGGATGGCGGCGGGTGGCAGGTGGTGGGGGCGGCGGCGGGTGGCGGTGGTCGTTGGGGAGGAGAGGACAGAAAGAGAGAGAGGGGGCGGTGTGGGGCTCGGCCATTAGTTAGGTCAATTCTTTGCCGTCCGCCCTCCTTTGCCATCTGCTTTTTTGCTCTTTGTCGTCTGCTAGCAGACGACAAAGAGGGGGGCCGTTAGGTTTTTTGTAAGCAGCTCGTTAGTGGGGCCCACCTCTCTCTTTGTCGTCTGTTGGCTGACGGCAAAGATTCTTTGCCATCCGCTAGCAGAAGGCAAAGAATTGGCTGATGGCAAAGACCTTCTTTGCCATCAGCCAGTTCTTTGCCGTTCGTTTTCTGTAAGCGGACGGCAAAGACCTTCTTTGTCGTCAGCCAGTAGACGACAAAGAATTGGCAGACGGCATATAAGCTAATTCCAGTAGTGTGCCCATCAATATTATCGACCAAAATATCTTTAACCATAGCAATACTAGGTGCAACTTTAATTTGCTCGGGGGGTGTAGATGTTCCAGCGTTACTCTTACGAACCACAGTTGAAGCTTTAGCATGATCCTTTATTCTAACAGGGAAAGGTGGTTTCTCAATATAAGTGGTAGGAACAATAGGAACAACATTATAAGTGATAGTCTTTTCTTCAACTTTAATAGGTTCTACTACTTCTACTTTAATGGGAGGATGATATTTAAACCACTTCTCCTTAGGGAGATCAACATGAGTAGCAAATGATTCACAGAAAGAAGCTACTATGTTAGAGTCAAGTCCATATTTAGTGCTAAATTCATGAAAAGCATCGGTATCCATAAATGATTTAACACAATCAAACTTAGGTGTCATACCTGACTCCTTACCTTCGTCGAGTTCCCAATCTTCAGAGTTGCATTTAATTCTTTCCAATAAATCCCATCTGAATTCAATAGTCTTCATCATAAAAGAACCAGTACAAGAAGTATCGAGCATGGAGAGATTATTGAGAGAAAGCCGAGCATAAAAAATTTGAATAATAATTTCTCTTGAAAGCTCATGATTGGGGCATGAATATAACATTGACTTAAGCCTCCCCCAAGCTTGAGCAATACTTTCTCCTTCGCGAGGCCAAAAATTATATAGATAATTATGAACACAATGAACTAGATGCATAGGATAAAACTTCTGATGAAATTCCAATTTCAATTGGTTGTAGTTCCATGATCCAATATCATCACATAGCCTAAACCATGTCAATGCCTTTCCCTTCAAAGATAAAGGGAAGACCTTCTTCTTGATAACATCCTCAGGCATACCTGCAAGCTTAAATAATCCACAAACTTTATCCACATAGAGGTGCATATCAGGATGTAATGTTCCATCTCCTGTAAAAGGATTAGCTAGCAGTTTCTCTATCATACCCGAAGGAATTTCAAAGTAAACATTTTCAGTAGGTTTATTAGGTTGAGGAGAAACTCTTTGCTCTACTGGTCGGGGTGAAGATACCCCAAACAAGCCCCTCAAAGGATTATTTTCCATAGTAACAAGTGACAGTAAATTTCAGCACACTATATAAATTTTTCCTTACCCAATTCCACCTACCAAAGGCCCTTCACTCCCCGGCAATGGCGCCAGAAAAGAGTCTTGATGACCCACAAGTATAGGGGATCTATCATGGTCCTTTCGATAAGTAAGAGTGTTGAACCCAACAAGGAGCAGAAGGAAATGACAAGCGGTTTTCAGTAAGGTATTCTCTGCAAGCACTGAAATTATCGGTAACAGATAGTTTTGTGATAAGGTAATTTGTAACGGGTAACAAGTAACGAAAGTAAACAAGGTGCAGCAAGGTGGCCCAATCCTTTTTGTAGCAAAGGACAAGCCTGGACAAACTCTTATATAAAGTGAAGCACTCCCAAGGATACATGGGAATTATCGTCAAGCTAGTTTTCATCATGCTCATATGATTCGCGTTTGTTACTTTGATAATTTGATATGTGGGTGGACCGGTGCTTGGGTACTGCCCTTCCTTGGACAAGTATCCCACTTATGATTAACCCCGCTCACAAGCATCCACAACTACGAAAGAAGAATTAAGGTAAACCTAACCATAGCATGAAACATATGGATCCAAATCAGCCCCTTATGAAGCAACGCATAAACTAGGGTTTAAACTTCTATCACTCTAGCAACCCATCGTCTACTTATTACTTCCCAATGCCTTTGTTGGAAATATGCCCAAGAGGCAATAATAAAATGGTTATTATTATATTTCTTTGTTCATGATAATTGTCTATTGTTCATGCTATAATTGTATTATCCGGAAATTGTAATACATGTGTGAATACATAGACCACAACAAGTCCCTAGTGAGCCTCTAGTTGACTAGGTCGTTAATCAACAGATAGTCATGGTTTCCTGACAATGGACATTGGATGTCATTGATAACGGGATCACATCATTAGGATAATGATGTGATGGACAAGACCCGATCGTAAGCATAGCACAAAGATCGTGTAGTTCGTTTCGCTAGAGCTTTTCCAAATGTCAAGTATCATTTCCTTAGACCATGAGATTGTGCAACTCCCGGATACCGCAGTAGTGCTTTGGGTGTGCCAAACATCACAATGTAACTGGATGACTATAAAGCTGCACTACGGGTATCTCCGAAAGTGTCTGTTGGGTTGGCACGAATCGAGACTGGGATTTGTCACTCCGTATGATGGAGAGGTATCTCTGGGCCCACTCGGTAATGCATCATCAAATGAGCTCAATGTGACCAAGTGTCTGGTCACGGGATCATGCATTACGGTACGAGTAAAGTGACTTGCCGGTAACGAGACTGAACGAGGTATTAGGATACCGACGATCGAGTCTCGGGCAAGTAACGTACCAATTGACAAAGGGAATTGTATAAGGGATTGATTGAATCCTCGACATCGTGGTTCATCCGATGAGATCATTGAGGAGCATGTGGGAGCCAGCATGGGTATCCAGATCCCGCTGTTGGTTATTGACCGGAGAGGCGTCTCGGTCATGTCTGCATGTCTCCCGAACCCGTAGGGTCTACACACTTAAGGTTCGGTGACACTAGGTTTGTAGATATATGAATATGCAGTAACCCTAAAGTTGTTCGGAGTCCCGGATGAGATCCTGGACGTCACGAGGAGTTCCGGAATGGTCTAGAGGTGAAGAATTATATATAGGAAGTGCAGTTTCGGCCATCGGGAAAGTTTTGGGGGTCACCGATGTTGTACCGGGACCACCGGAAGGGTCCCGGGGGTCCACCGGGTGGGGCCACCTATCCCGGAGGGCCCGTGGGCTGAAGTGGGGAGGGGAACCAGCCCCTGGTGGGCTGGTGCGCCCCCCCTTGGGCCCCCCTGCGCCTAGGGTTGGAAACCCTAGGGTGGGGGCGCCTCCACTTGCCTTGGGGGGCAAGCCTCCCCCCTGGCAGCCGCCCCTCCTTGGAGATCCCATCTCCAGGGCCGGTGCCCCCCCCTTGGGGACCCTATATAAAGAGGGGGGAGGGAGGGCAGCCGCACCCTTGCACTTGGCACCTCCCTTCCCCCTTGCTACACCTCTCCCTCCCGCAGACGCTTGGCGAAGCCCTGCCGGGATCCCTGCTGCATCCACCACCACGCCGTCGTGCTGCTGGATCTTCATCAACCTCTCCTTCCCCCTTGCTGGATCAAGAAGGAGGAGACGTCACGCTGACCGTACGTGTGTTGAACGCGGAGGTGCCGTTCGTTCGGCGCTAGGATCTCCGGTGATTTGGATCACGACGAGTACGACTCCCTCAACCCCGTTCTCTTGAACGCTTCCACTCGCGATCTACAAGGGTATGTAGATGCACTCTTCTCTCTCGTTGCTGGATGAACTCCTAGATTGATCTTGGTGTACGTAGGATTTTTTTTATTTTATGCAACGTTCTCCAACAGTGGCATCATGAGCTAGGTCTATGCGTAGTCCTCTTTGCACGAGTAGAACACAATTTGTTGTGGGTGTAGATGTTGTTAACTTTCTTGCCACTACTAGTCTTATTTTGCTTCAGCGGTATTGTGGGATGAAGCGGCCCGGACCAACCTTACACGTACGCTTACGTGAGACAGGTTCCACCGACTGACATGCACTAGTTGCATAAGGTGGCTAGCGGGTGTCTGTCTCTCCCACTTTAGTTGGAGCGGATTCGATGAAAAGGGTCCTTATGAAGGGTAAATAGAAGTTGGCAAATCACATTGTGGCTTTAACGTAGGTAAGAAAACGTTCTTGCTAGATCACCTATAGAAGCCACGTAAAAACTTGCAACAACAATTAGAGGACGTCTAACTTGTTTTTGCAGCAAGTGTTTTGTGATGTGATATGGCCAAATGATGTGATGAATGATATATGTGATGTATGAGATGATCATGTTCTTGTAATAGAAATCACGACTTGCATGTCGATGAGTATGAAAACCGGCACGAGCCATAGGAGTTGTCTTTATTTTTTGTATGATCTGCGTGTCATTGAAGAACGCCATGTAAATTACTTTACTTTATTACTAAACGCGTTAGCCATAGAAGTAGAAGTAGTCGTTGGCGTGACAACTTCATGAAGACACGATGATGGAGATCATGATGATGGAGATCATGGTGTCATGCCGGTGACGAAGATGATCATGGCGCCCCAAAGATGGAGATCAAAGGAGCAATATGATATTGGCCATATCATGTCACTATTTGATTGCATGTGATGTTTATCATGTTTTACATCTTATTTGCTTAGAACGACGGTAGCTTAAATAAGATGATCCCTCGAAATAATTTCAAGAAAAGTGTTCCCCCTAACTGTTCACCGTTGTGAAGGTTCATTGTTTCGAAGCACCACGTGATGATCGGGTGTGATAGATCCTAATGTTCGAATACAACGGGTGTAAGCCAGATTTACACACGCAATACACTTAGGTTGACTTGACGAGCCTAGCATGTACAGACATGGCCTCGGAACACGGAAGACCGAAAGGTCGAACATGAGTCGTATAGAAGATACGATCAACATGAAGATGTTCACTGATGATGACTAGTCCGTCTCACGTGATGATCGGACACGGCCTAGTTGACTCGGATCATGGATCACTTAGATGACTAGAGGGATGTCTATCTGAGTGGGAGTTCATTATTTGATTAGATGAACTTAATTATCATGAACTTAGTCTAAAATCTTTGCAATATGTCTTGTAGATCAAATGGCCCACGCTAATGTTGCCCTCAACTTCAACGCGTTCCTAGAGAAAACCAAACTAAAAGACGATGGCAGCAACTATACGGACTGGGTCCGGAACTTGAGGATCATCCTCATAGCTGCCAAGAAAGCATATGTCCTAGATGCACCGCTAGGGGAAGCACCCGGTTTCCCAGCAAATCAAGATGTTATGAACGCCTGGCAGTCGCGTAGTGATGATTACTCCCTTGTTCAGTGCGGCATGCTTTACAGCTTAGAACTGGGGCTCCAAAAGCGTTTTGAGCAACACGGAGCATATGAGATGTTCCAAGAGCTGAAAATGGTTTTCCAAGCTCACGCCCGGGTCGAGAGATATGAAGTCTCTGACAAGTTCTACAGTTGTAAGATGGAGGAGAATGGTTCTGTCAGCGAGCACAAAATCAAAATGTCTGGGTTGCACAACCGCTTATCTCAATGGGAGTTAATCTCCCGGATGACGCGGTGGTCGACAGAATCCTCCAGTTGCTCCCACCAAGCTACAAGAGCTTTGTGATGAACTTCAATATGCAGGGGATGGAAAAGACCATTCCTGAGGTATATTCAATGCTGAAATCAGTGGAGGTAGAGATCAAAAAGGAACATCAAGTGTTGATGGTGAATAAAACCACTAAGTTCAAGAAAGGCAAGGGTAAGAAGAACTTCAAGAAGGACGGAAAGGGAGTTGCCGGGAAGAAGTCAAGCAATGGACCCAAGCCTGAAAATGAGTGCTTTTATTGCAAGTGAAGCGGACACTGGAAGCGGAACTGCCCGAAGTACTTAGCGGACAAGAAGGCCGGCAAAACCAAAGGTATATGTGATATACATGTAATTTATGTGTACCTTACAAGTGCTCGTAGTAGCTCCTGGGTATTTGATACCGGTGCGGTTGCTCACATTTGTAACTCAAAGCAGGAGCTGCGGAATAAGCGGAGACTGGCGAAGGACGAGGTGACGATGCGCATCGGGAATGGTTCCAAGGTTGATGTGATCGTCGTCGGCATGCTACCTCTACATTTACCTACGGGATTAGTTTTAAACCTCAATAATTGTTATTTAGTACCAGCTTTGAGCATGAACATTGTATCAGGATCTCGTTTAATTCGAGATGGCTACTCATTTAAATCCGAGAATAATGGTTGTTCTATTTATATGAGTGATATGTTTTATGGTCATGCCCCGCTGGTGAATGGTTTATTCTTAATGAATCTCGAGCATAATGTTACACATATTCATAGTGTGAATACCAAAAGATGTAAAGTTGATAACGATAGTCCCACATACTTGTGGCACTACCGCCTTGGTCACATTGGTGCCAAGCGCATGAAGAAGCTCCATGCTGATGGACTTTTGGAGTCTCTAGATTATGAATCGTTTGACACATGCGAACCATGCCTCATGGGCAAAATGACCAAGACTCTGTTCTTCGGAACAATGGAGCGAGCAACCAACTTATTGGAGATCATACATAATGATGTGTGCGGTCCAATGAGCGTTGAGGCTCGCGGAGGATATCGTTATGTTCTCACTCTCACTGATGACTTAAGTAGATATGGGTATGTCTACTTGATGAAGCACTAGTCTGAGACCTTTAAAAAGTTCAAGGAATTTCAGAATGAGGTAGAGAATCAACGTGACCGAAAGATAAAGTTCTTATGATCAGATCGTGGAGGAGAATATTTAAGTCACGAATTTGGTACGCACTTAAGGAAATGTGGAATCGTTTCACAACTCACGCCGCCTGGAACACCTCAGCGAAATGGTGTGTCCGAACATCGTAATCGCACTCTATTGGATATTGTGCGATCTATGATGTCACTTACCGATTTACCGCTATCATTTTGGGGATACGCTCTAGGGACATCTACATTCACTTTAAATAGGGCACCATCTAAATCCGTTGAGACGACACCGTATGAATTATGGTTTGGGAAGAAACATAAGCTGTCGTTTCTAAAAGTTTGGGGATGCGATGCTTATGTCAAGAAACTTCAACCTGAGAAGCTCGAACCCAAGTTGGAAAAATGTGTCTTCATAGGATACCCTAAGGAAACCATTGGGTATACCTTCTATTTAAGATCCGAGGGCAAGATCTTTGTTGCCAAGAACGGGTCCTTTCTGGAGAAAGAGTTTCTCTCGAAAGAATTAAGTGGGAGGAAAGTGGAACTTGATGAAGTACTGCCTCTTGAACCGGTAAGTAGCACATCTCAGGAAGATGTTCCTGTGGTGCCTGCACCGACAAGAGGGGAGGTTAATGATGGTGATCAAGATACTTCGGATCAAGCTCCTACTGAACTTCGAAGGTCCACAAGGACACGTTCTGCACCAGAGTGGTACGGCAACCCTGTCTTAGAAATCATGTTGTTAGACAACGGTGAACCTTCGAACTATGAAGAAGCGATGGCGGGTCGAGATTCCAGCAAATGGCTTGAAGCCATGCAATCCGAGATAGGATCCATGTATGAAAACAAAGTGTGGACTTTGACAGACTTGCCCGATGGTCGGCGAGCAATAGAAAACAAATGGATATTTAAGAAGAAGACGGACGCGGATGGTAATGTTACCATATATAAAGCTCGACTTGTCGCTAAGGGTTATCGACAAGTTCAAGGGATTGACTACGATGAGACATTCTCTCCCGTAGCGAAGCTGAAGTCCGTCCGAATCATGTTAGCAATTGCCGCATACTATGATTTTGAGATATGGCAAATGGACATCAAAACGGCATTCCTTAACGGTCACCTTAAGGAAGAACTGTATATGATGCAGCCGGAAGGTTTTGTCGACCCTAAGAATGCTAACAAGGTATGCAAGCTCCAGCGCTCCATCTATGGGCTGGTGCAAGCATCTCGGAGTTGGAACATTCACTTTAATGAGATGATTAAAGCGTTTGGGTTTATGCAGACTTATGGAGAAGCCTGCGTTCACAAGAAAGTGAGTGGGAGCTCTGTAGCATTCCTCATATTATATGTGGATGACATACTTTTGATGGGAAATGATATAGAACTTTTAGACAGCATAAAGGCCTACTTGAATAAGTGTTTTTCAATGAAGGACCTTGGAGAAGCTACTTACATATTAGGCATCAAGATCTATAGAGATAGATCAAGACGCCTCATAGGTCTTTCACAAAGCACATACCTTGATAAGATATTGAAGAAGTTCAATATGGATCAGTCCAAGAAGGGGTTCTTGCCTGTGTTGCAAGGTGTGAAATTGAGCTCGGCTCAATGCCCGACCACGGCAGAAGATAGAGAAAAGATGAGTGTCGTCCCCTATGCCTCAGCCATAGGGTCTATAATGTATGCCATGACCTGTACCAGACCTGATATAAACCTTGCCGTAAGTTTGGTAGGAAGGTACCAAAGTAATCCCGGCATGGAACACTGGACAGCGGTCAATAACATCCTTAAGTACCTGAAAAGGACTAAGGACATGTTTCTCGTATATGGAGGAAACGAAGAGCTCGTCGTAAAGGGTTATGTCGATGCTAGCTTCGACACAGATCTGGATGACTCTAAGTCACAAACCGGATACGTGTATATTTTGAATGGTGGGGCAGTAAGCTGGTGCAGTTGCAAGAAGAGCATCATGGCGGGATCTACATGTGAAGCGGAGTACATGGCAGCCTCGGAGGCAGCGCATGAAGCAATCTGGGTGAAGGAGTTCATCACCAACCTAGGAGTCATACCCAATGCGTTGGGGCCGATCACACTCTTCTGTGACAACTGTAAGTGCATCTAGTGCCCCTTAGTGATTTTGGTGTATTGAAGACTTATAGGTTAAGTGACTGATGCGTTTGTGAGTGTACACAGGTCTATAAGTCTATGAGGAGTTTGATATTTACAGAGAAAGTCGACCCCTAAAAATGAAGTTCTTCGACTGAAGAATTTGATATTCTGAAGACTTTCTGAAGACTTTGAAAGTGAAGAAATTGGTGTGACCTTGAAGACTTGGTATTCATTGGAGGAATATGAAGCATGAAGACTTTTGTTTTCGTAGTTTCATTTTCTCTTTCTTGAGTCATAGGAAACACTGTACTGTTAAAGGGGGTCGAGGAAATACTAAGGAAAAATTTCCATGTGATGCTCAACTCAAAATCCTACACCTACCAATCCCTTCGAGTGAAGCCATTGGAAATCTCATACAGTTCAGTCAATTTCTTCAGTGACAGAGACGCAGTTCTTCTGGTCACTGATGACTTTGCTCTGACTGAGGAGTTAGGAATTCGCCAGTGCGAATTGCCTACACAGTGAGGAACATGATAGCCCTGAGGAATTTGAGAGTCAAATTTCTGCCCGTTGCTGTGCTGCGCGCTGGCTGTCCAAAATATCTTATCTACCTAACGGTCATATCATTGAAGGGCATTTATGTCTTATCATGTCGGGCTGCTCCCTAGGCTATAAATAGCTGCCCCCTACAACCACTAGTTGGTTGGCTGCTCCGAGAGAACTTGACACTTTTCATTTGAGAGCAACCCATCCTCCGAGGACTTTGAGCGAAAATCATCAAGTGAGGAAAATCCCAAAACCAAACCCCCACAAACCCAAGTGATTGAGCATGACTGAAGAAATTGATCCTGCGTGGATCCGACACTTGTTACCTTTGAAGACTGTGCTTCTTCTAGACGGTTAGGCGTCAAGGTCTAGAGCATCCAAGAGGAATTGTGGATCGCCGAGTGACCAAGTCTGTGAAGGTTTGGAAGTCACCTGAAGACTTACCACGAGTGATTGGACGAGACCTGCATGGTCTTAGTTCAAGGAGAATACAGTGAGGACTGGGTGTCCTGAGTTGCGGCTCAGAGACTGGGTGTCCGGGACTGCGTGTCCTCGAGTTTAAATACTCAGCCGCTCCAACCAGACGTACAACTGAGACAGCAGTTGGAACTGGTTTACCAAATCATTGTCTTCACCAACTAACTGGTTCTATTTCCTCAACTCTTTCATTTCCTCATGACTGTGTTGTACGTTGTTCATATCTGTGCTTGAAGACTTTGACTGAAGACTTCCACAAATTCCTCAGTTCTATTTCTTCAGTCTGTTTGTCTTCATCTTGTTATCCTGTGTTTACGCTTTCTGTACTCTGTGCTAGTCTTCATTTCATCATGATGACTATGTTTGTATCCTGTTATGTTTACTTCTGAGTACTTATTCCGCTGCAAGTAGTTCTTTGCTAAGTAATTTCCTCACCAGCAAATTCCTCAGTGAAGAATTCATAAAAATCGCCTATTCACCCCCCCTCTAGTTGATATAACGCACTTTCAATTGGTATCAGAGCAAGGTACTCCCTTGTTCTGTGTGATTTTGGTTTAACCGCCTGGAGTTTTAGGTATATCGACCGCAGGTATGATCAAGGTCTCAGCTGGGTGTCCTACCTTTGATGGAACGGACTACCCCTACTGGAAGAATAAGATGCGAATGCATCTTGAGGCAATTGATAACGATCTCTGGTATGTTGTGGAAAATGGTGTCCCCTCTGTCACTCCCTCACTGAACGCTACCGATGTGAAGAGATTCAAGCAACTCGATTCTCAAGCGAAGAATATCATATGTGGTCATCTGAGCAAAGGACAGTATGGAAGAGTGAGTGCTTTCGAAACTGCTAAGCTTATCTGGGATAGGCTGTCCAAAGTAAATGAAGGAGTTTCAACTCAGCATGACTCTATAGTCGATGTTCTTCGGAATCTCTTCAACCACTTCAAAAGACTCGACAATGAGAATGTCCAACAAACCTTTGATCGCCTCACTGACATCTCAAATGAGCTTCAAGCCCTCGGTGCCACTGACATCACTGATCATGAAGTTGTGAAGAAACTGTTGAGATCGCTTGATTCCTCATTTGATACTCTGGGACTGATGATACAAGAACGTGCTGACTACAAGTCGCTTGATCCTGCTGATATCCTCGAAAGGCTAAACACTCACGAGTTCCAGCTTGCTGAAAAGAGAGATCTCTATGGTTCAAACTATGGCAAACCACGTGCCCTGAAGGCCAAGGCTGTGTCTGACTCTGAATATGAGGATTTTGGTAGTAGCCTTGGTGACCCTGAAGAACTAAGCCAGGATCTAGCACTGCTTGTGAAGAAATTCCAGAAGTTCACAAGACGTGGTCGCTTTGGAAAATCCTCAAGAGGCAATGATTCCTCATCCAGTGACTATAAGAGAAGGCTTTGCCACAAATGCAAGAAGCCTGGTCACTATATTCAAGATTGTCCTCAGTGGGAAAAGGAAATGAAGAAGAAGAAATACAAGGATTACAGTTCTGATGATGCGAAGAAGAAGAAGAAATCGTCAAAATCTTCGTCATCAAAATCCTCGAAGTCTTCATCTCGCAAAAAGAGCAGCTCCAAGAAGGCTCGGGCATTCATTGGCAAGGAGATGGACTCTGAAGCTGAATCTGAGGAAAATGATGAAGAGGAGGCGTCTGAAGAATCTGAGTCTGGTGTGGCGAGTTTGGCCGTTGCTACTGCCTTCGTCAGCAAGTCCATCTTCAACACTGAAGAAACTCACTCCACCGACAAACCTGATGAAGATAATGATGGCTACGCTCCCACCTATTGCTTCATGGCGAAAGGTGCTAAGGTACTCAAATACAACTCCTCTGAATCTAGTGAAAATGAATCTGATGAGGATCTCAAGCCCAGCTACTCTAAACTTGCTAAGATTGTTGTGAAACAACAACGGGCTCTTGAAAAGGTTCAAAACATGCTAGATAAAAGTGACGATATGTTGGGTGAAGAAATGGATCGCACTAAAGCCTTAACTGAAAATCTTCAGAGACTTCAGTCTAGGTTTGATAACCTTCAAGGTCATCATAACTCTCTCTTGTCTGATCATGAGAAACTTTCTTATGAATTTCTTCAAGAAAAACAAGATCACGAGAAGCTTTCTCTTGAATCTCTTCAAAGAAAGGAAGATCTTGAAAAGCTAAGAGTGTGTTCTGAAGATTGTCGGTGTCAAAACTGGCGGATCTCGGGTAGGGGGTCCCGAACTGTGCGTCTAGGCGGATGGTAACAGGAGACAAGGGACACGATGTTTTACCCAGGTTCGGGCCCTCTTGATGGAGGTAAAACCCTACGTCCTGCTTGATTAATATTGATGATATGGGTAGTACAAGAGTGGATCTACCACGAGATCAAGGAGGCTAAACCCTAAAGCTAGCCTGTGGTATGATTGTTGTAATGTATGTTGTCCTACAGACTAAAGCCCTCTGGTTTATATAGACACCGGAGGAGGCTAGGGTTACACAGAGTCGGTTACAATGGTAGGAGATCTACATATCCGTATCGCCAAGCTTGCCTTCCACGCCAAGGAGAGTCCCATCCGGACACGGGACGGAGTCTTCAATCTTGTATCTTCGTAGTCTTGGAGTCCAGCGGACGATGATAGTCCGGCTGTCCGGACACCCCCTAGTCCAGGACTCCCTCGGTAGCCCCTGAACCAGGCTTCAATGACGATAAGTCCGGCGCGCATAATGTTCGGCATTGCAAGGTGGGTTCCTCCCTTGAATAATCCAGAGAAGATCATGAACACTAGGATAGTGTCTGGCTCTGCAAAATAAATTCCACATTCCACCGTAGAGAGAATAATGCGCATAAATCCAATCTGCTGACATTTCATGCGGCATGACATCACACCGCTTCCAAGCCTTTATTTGAATCATTTTTTATTATACCACCTCAGCACGTTTAGCGAAGCGGTTTCCTTGGCACGTCTTGTCGAAGCAGAGATCGCGTTCCCCTTATTCTGAGATTCTCATCAATACGTGCGTGGGTAACCCAACTGTGCCCGTAGCCACGCCTCCTCTATCGAAGGTGAATCCCAAACGGTCACGGGGACGACTCTTGGTATTTTCCCCTTTATAAGAGGACCAAGGCTCGTTTCTCTTCTTCAATCTCGCATCGAATCTCCTCCCTGCTCCCAGTTCCAACACCCAGAGCCCCAGATTCGAGCGCTTCGGATTCTCAACCATGTCCGGCTCCGACCTCCAGGGTCGGTGGATGCCCTCCTCCGTCACGGAGGAGGACGTGCTAATGCTTCGTGAGGCCAAGTACCTGTCCTACGAGATTTCGCACAGGTTGCCTGCCCAAGGGCAGGCCGTGCCCGCCCCCGAGCCCGGTGAGTACGTTGTCTTCGTATCCCACCTCCGTCGGGGTTTAGGCTTCCTGACGGACCCCTTCGTGAGAGGGCTCATGTTCTACTACGGGCTGGATTTTCACGACTTGGCTCTGGAGTCCATCCTCCATATCTCCGCTTTCATTATTGTCTGTGAAGCCTTCCTTCGCGTCACTCCCCACTTCGGTCTGTGGTTGAAGACCTTTAATGTGGAGCCGAAGATGATCGGGGGGCGTCAAGCGGAGTGCGGCGGGGCGGCCATAAGCAGAAGGGCCGATGCCCCATGGCCCGAGGGTTCCTTCCAAGAGGAACTCGGATTGTGGCAGCAGGAGTGGTTCTATGTCACCGCTCCGAAGGGCAGCAAGCAAAAGCCGCCGCCTTCATTCCGCCCGGGACCTCCACGCCGACTGGTGTCGTGGGTCAACCAGGGGCTCAATTGGGGACCGTCCGAAGACGTGCCCTCATTGCAGGGCCGGATTCGAGACCTCCAGGCGAGGGAGATCAATCTGGTCGTGGTGATGCATGTTATGCTAATCAGGCGTCTTCTGCCCTGCAAACGCCGTCCTCTCCGTCTATGGGAGTTCAATCCGGAGGGACCTCGGATTCTCCAACACTTCATGGGTGCGACACCCGTGGAGATGTATAAGTTGTTCTTCGGACCGCAGGTAGCGTGTCCGGAATTGACCGAGGACGCAGGCCTAAGCTGCAATCGCCCGGATACTCAGGTAAAGAGCTCAAAGTTCGGACGTTCTGTTTATCTGCTTTTCTAGAGTTCGCCTCCTGACCCATTACTTTTTATCAGGAGTGGGTAGCGCGATCGAAGCTGATAAGGTGTCCGGCTCCCCTCCCAGAGACCGCACTGGAGCCCGTGCTGGTCAGAATGTTGGAGGTCGCGCCCGTAGAAGGGAGCGATGGGGAAAATAGAGGAGCTATTATTTCGCCCAAAGGGGCGTCTGTAGAGAGGGGAATCAAAATCCCCTCCTTCCAGGGGGAGAAGAGGACCGCCTCCGAAGATCCGGAGGCCAAAGCCCCTAAACGAGGGAAGAAATCTTCACCGGGGGGTCCGGCGTCCGGGGAGAACCCGGACGTACAATCGTCTCTAAAGGATCTGCCCTCCAACGAGCCGTGAGTAGGAAAAGGGGAGTTCACTAGTAAGAAAATACCTCCATTTGTGCTTCTGTGGATAACCGAAATTTTTATCTTGCAGTTCGCATTTGCAGCCTTCTCAGATGAGTTCGTCTTCGGGGGATCTTCTTCCGGAGATGATGGAGAGCGAAACGCCTCCGTCTGCTGCGCCGTCAGATAGGGCAGACGAGCCTGAAGTATCATCATGGAGGGTATCCCAGAGTCCGGAGGGGCCGGAGAGTTCGGCGCCTACTAGTATCCTGCCGGGAGAACTAAAGAATCTGCTTGAGAGGGCGTCCATCTCAGAAGATCACCGTGCTTTGATGCGTATGGTGATTGGAAGGATTTCGTCCGCCGAGAGCGGATTGCGTAATGCCGCTAAGAGTTTGCTGGCGGGATTTGAGGTACGCAAGAATGACGCACCTTTTTTTGATAGTTTTGCACATAAAAGTGCGCCCTGTATAGGTAGTAGACCCTGAGACTCGGTAGGTTGTCGAGAATGACAGTGTGCCGAGGATCAAAATCGCAAGTAATGAATGTCTCCGTTTCTATGCAGGTGGCGGATAGTCTGAGGGCTAGCCGGACTAGTGGAGTTGCCGAGTTGATGCGGCAACTTGACGTGGCGGATGCGGATATCGCACTTGTCAACCGGTGACTTGACGAGTCGCAAGGTAAATGAGTTCTCCACAGTCGCTTTATTTAAGGGGGTCAAAGCCTTCCTCTGATAAATTATATGCTGTGATACAGACGGTGTTGCTGCTGTGGAGAGCCTTCAGGCCGAACTTGCTCAAGCTAAGGAGCAAGCCCGAAGGAGTGATGCGGCTGCCTCGAGGGCGGCCGAGGAGTTGAAAGCCGAAAAGGCTGCACACTGCGTAAGCAGGGAAGAGGTGGCCGAATTGGCCGTGAAATTAAGAGATGCTGCCGACCGCAATGAGGCTCTTGAAAAGGAGCGCTTATCGGAGCGGGAAGACCTGGGGAAGGCCACCGCCGAGGCCAAGGATGCCCGTTCTGCAATGCAGGCTATGAAGGAGGAGCTGCGCCAGGCCGGAGATATTGTGGCTGGCAAGCCTTTTCTGTTGCGTCGCCGGTTTATGGATCAAAAGTATGCTTAACTTGGCCAGTTGTGGGGTCCGGAGGATCCGTATATGGACTTAGCAGCAAGTGCGGCTGATGCCATTGAGCACTTCCGGAGCCAGAAGGATCACAAGACGGAAGAGCTATTTTGGTCTCAATTCCATAGTCCGGATCGTTCACTTCCGTTGACCGATCGGTTGGCCGAATGGGCCGAACTAAATAGATTGTCCGGACTTGCCATGACTGACATCGTGGCTCATGTCTGGCCAGAGAGGCCCAAGGCGACGAGCTATTTCGGCTTATTGCAGCAATTTCTTGGAGCGGTGCCGCATATCAAGGAGATGAAGCGGTCGGCCTGCATCGAAGGCGCGCGGATGGCTCTTGCCCATGTGAAGACACATTGGACAGAGATGGATGCCACCGCTATTGCCGCCCAGGGTTCGGACGAAAGCCGGTTACCCGCCGAGCACTATTTTGGGGAAGTTATGCGTGGCGCTCGTGTAATAGAGTCGCAGTGCTCAAAAAATGTCACGTTCAAATGAACGTTTTAGCTTGTAAAACAATGATTATGATATAACTGCTTTTTATACTTGTGCGTCCCAAGTAGTAAAATATCTCCTGTGCGGCCATTTACGCATACATTTGTATAACCTGAAAGATTGCAGTCTTCGGCTTCAGCCCCCATGCACAAGGTGCGGGGGTGTTCGCAAAAATAGTGTGTTTTCACACTTAATCCGACGTCTCGGTCCTGTTAAGGAGGTGGTAGCTGTAACGCCCCGGATACAACTTTTCATATTCATAACTCCAACTCTTGCCTTTTCCGGAGATGCGATATGATTTTTCCTCCGTGGTTGGGTTTTTTTTTTGCATTTTGTTCATGTCTTGCATTTCATCATCGCATCATTCGCATTGCATCGGCACTCCGTTGCCGTCATGTTTAAAACTTGCATTTGTTCATCGTTGCCGTTTCTCCCTTTGCCTTCATCACCTTCCCTCGGATCGCCTTGCCCGCGCTGACCGTTCCAGACCAACCGTGTTTTTGTTTCCCTTGTCCAACCACCTAACCTCTCTCGTCAGCCCGCGACCCCCTCGCGTGAGCGTCCGAAAACTTCCCCGAACCCGACCCGCTCAGTCGTCACCGTTGGATCCGGATCATCCCCTAACATCTCGAAAACATCCCCGTTTTCTTATTTGGACTCCCTACCTATTTTTTTTCTCGGTCCGTCTGATTTCGATCGGAGGGACTAGATCGCCCCAAGCTAACCTTCATGCTATATATATAGGTCCAAACCCTAGTCTAGACAGTCCCATCCATCCAATCCCTCACCCACCGCCGCCACTCTCTCCCTTGGGATCCTCCCTGGTCTCCTCCTCGTCTTCCCCACCGAGCCAACCACCATCCGTCTGAGATCCACCTCCCTCCGACCGCCTCGCGTGATTTCAGCGCCACCGAAATCCCCTTGCAGCCAGCCTCTCCCTCCCTCGTTTTCACCACCACCAACCGGAGCCCGCAACCACGATCCAAAGCCTTACCGCGAGCAGCCGCCACCTCCTCTGTTCCCGAGGCCCAGCCTTCTCTCGCTCTCGTGCGCGAGCACGCGCCTGAGGAGCTCGAGCAGGGGAGCCCCGATCCCGCAGCGCCAGGCATCCCCATCCTTCCCTGCCTCGAGCGAGGAGCTCGTCCTCGACCCCAAGCCACTTCTTCCCCGGCAATCGAAGCCACCAACCAGCGCACCCCCGCGTTCCTCGATCCAGTCCGTCACCCCCGAGCAGCTTGTGAGGCACCGGCCTCCTCAGCTCCTCCGGCCCTGCAGCAACCTCGCCGGAGCTGCACCCGCGTCACCGTTGGCGAGCACCGACCAGGACCGGCCTCGTCCCGCTCCTTTCTCTTCTCCATCCCCTCCTTCCCTTTGCTTTCTCTCTCTCCCTCTCATCTCCCTGCTTCCTCTCTCTCGCAGGGACCAGCAAGAGCGCCATGGCCGCCCGATGCTCACCACCACCGGGAACCGCCCCTCCGTCATCGCGTTCCTCTGCCCTGCGTCGTGGATCCGCGCCAAGTCCCGCCGCGTCAAGCTCTGCTTCCCCTGTGCGCACTCCCTCCTGTTCGTTCAGATCGAGCAGTAGCAAACCGTTGCGTTGACCGCGTCCCCTCCACCTCCTCGTTCGATCAAGCCACGAGCGCTAGCCTCCAGCGCCTCCAAATCGGGCCCGAGCTAAGGCCCAGCTTGCCTCGCATCCCTACAGGCCTCCCTCACCACCGAACCAGGCTGAAGCCCATGGTGAGCGCCCCAGCGCCCAGCAGATTTCGGCCCGATCTATTTTTTTTCAGATCTGTGATTTTAGCATTATCCCAGGTTTTACCAGTTTTACAGAAAAACCCTCATACATCATGCATCTAATAACTCACAAATGGTGCATCGGATTTAAATAATTTATATATGTAATGTCACATCCCTAGCTGTTGGTAGTGCTCTAGGCTAGCTCATGTGTGCATCATGTTTAAATTCTGAAAATTTGAACTGAGGGAATTTTGGAAGCCTCAAAAACTTAAATAAAAGAGGGGCAAAAACCCTAGAAATCTCATTCATTGCTCCAAAATGCTCTTCTTAAATGTTTGATAATTTTTGGTAAGGGTTCTGGTCCCAACCAAAATATTGAACATTTTTAAGGAATTATTTTTGGGACTTTGGATTTAATTCATTAGCTATTTGAATTTGGATTATATTCATATAATTAGAATATAATTTCAAATACCCCTGATATATTTTATAAGCTTTTGGAAAAGTCCATTTAGCAATATAAAATATTCAGAGGAGTTTTTGGCATTGTTTGAATTATTTTAAATTCAAAACAGTGGCAAAATAAATTAAATAAAACAAAACAGAAGAAAAAAATAAAAAGAACAGAAGCCTACCTGGGCCACTTACCTGTAGCCGGCCCAGCTGGCCAGCTCCTCCCGCTGGCCCAGCCCACCGCCGCCTCCCTCCCCTGTCGCCTTCCTCCTCTGCCAGGAGGACGGGCACGCGCCCGGCGCGCGCGGCCACGCGCCCCGGCCACCTCCTCCCTGCCTGGCTGCCTCCTCCTCCCCTGGTTCCCTCCCGCGACGCCACGCAGCCCCGACCCCCTCTCACTTCTCCCTTGCTCTCTGGACCCCCTCCTCCTCCTCTGTTCTCCTCACCGAGCGGAGCCCGTCGCCGCCGCTCGCCATAACCACGGCCACCGGGCCTCCCTCGCTCCCCCGACTAGCCCAGAGGCTCCGCCTCGACCCCCTCTTCCCTCTCCACCGACCCACGGCCCTCCGGAAGCCCTGCAACGCCGCCACCATCGCCGTTCCGTCGCCGGCCACCGAAGCTCACCGCTGGCGATTCGCCGCCTCCGACGCCTCCCCGAGCTCCCCGAGGCCACCGTCGCAACCCCTGTGAGCTCCGCCACCGTTTCCCCCTCTTTCCCTCTTCGTTTGGTTGCCGTAGCCGTCGCCCCCTTGATGACCGAAACCCGCCGCCGTCTGTGATCGCCGCCGACGTGCCTCCGGCCACCTAGTGGCCCGGCTGTCGTGCTCAGCTTCCTCCCCGCGCTGCCTGGAACACGTAGGTGCCCCGCACGAGCCTCCCCGGCCACCGTAGCGTCAACCCCGAGCTCGCCCGAGCTCCGGCGACCGCCACGCTCGACGCCGGTGACGACTCCGGCCATCTTAGGCCCAGCCGCTGCCACTACTCGACGCGGACGAGCGCCCGCGTCACGTAGACGCTCTCCGCCGGCCATTTGGTCGCCGGAGGAGGAAACCCGCACCCCTCCGCCGTCTCTGGCTCCGCCGGCGACGAGTCGCGGGTCAACTCCGGCGAGTTGACCCAGGTTTGACCTTCCCCGTGTGTCACTGACGTGTGGGCCACCCCCCCTGACATTTTAGTTAGTATTAGTTTAACACTAATTAACCTAGGTTAGTTAGCTGATTAGTCGCTGACCAGTGGGCCCCGGCCCCACAAACAGTTTAGTTAGAATTAACTTAAGGCTAATTAACTTGGTTAATTAGTTGTGTCACTGACCAGTGGACCCCACTGGTCAGGTTTGACCTGAATCTGCCCCGTTGACCTGATGACGTCAAGGTGATGTCATGCTGACGCATTAAATGATTTTCTGGATTTAAAATAAATCAGAAAATCCAGAAAATTGTATAAACTTCTAAAATTCATAGAAAATTAACCGTAACTCCAAATTAAATAATTTATATATGAAAAATTATCAGAAAAATTCAAGGAATCCATCTGTACCATTTTCATGCATGTTAGAACAACTTATAGCTGCTGTTTAGCACAAATCAATTAAATGGCATTTGAATAATCACATATGGAGTTTGAATTTGAATCTTGTATTCAAACCAACTTCATTTAATCTGTTGCTAGTTGCATTAGCTCAAAACACATTCATTTTGCCATGTCATGATCATGCATCATATTGTGCATTGCATTGATTGTGTTCCCTTCTGTGTTGCCGGTATTTGTCCCCTCTCGATAGACGTGATACCGATGATGTGATCGTTGACACTGATGAAGACTCAATGTTATCTTCAGAAGTGCCAGGCAAGCAAAACCCCCTTGTTCATTCCGATACAATCCCACTCTCTCGCTCCTGCTCTCTTTTACTGCATTAGGACAACACGATTCATCTGTTACTTGCTGCGGTAGCTGAACCCCTTTATCCTTTGCATGACCTGTCATTGCCACAGTAAATAGATGAAACCCACTAGCATGAGTAGGAGTTGTTTGAGCCCTGTTGTGCCTACTCATTCATGCTTGTTTGTCATGCCTGCTACTGCTTAGAGTTGAGTCAGGTCTGATTCATCGGGATGAATCAGAGGTGTGTGAACATGTCCTACTGTGTGTGAGCTAAGTGTGTGAACACGATTTGGTAAAGGTAGCGGTGAGAGGCCATGTAGGAGTACATGGTGGGTTGTCTCATTGCAGCCGTCCTCAGGAACTGAGTTCTGTGTTTGTGATCCATGATTCAGCTACTACCATACATTGGGCCCTGAAATATGACCCCGCTCGACTTCTTATTCACCCTTGTCCTCTGTCCAGGAGTTGCAAGTAGTTTCTGGTGTTTGTAGTATGCTGGAGGCCGTGGACAGCGCTGACCGTAGGGGTGGGCTGTGATGCGGTAGGTACGTGGCACGGTGTACCGGATGCCCGTTTGGTATCTCGGGAACCCTGTTCACATCGTTTGGGGCTGTGAGCGAAACTCCGGCCGGATCTCCTCATGGATGGAACCCGAATAGGCGATAAACCTGGACTAGAGACTTGAGTGTTTAGGTAGGTCGTGGTCTACACCCACGTCGGCTTTCGCTTGAAGTCTGCCGAGCACATGTCGTGTGCAGACGCTAAGTGGTGGAAACATGTATGAAGAAGTACACCCCTGCAGGGTTAACATCATCTATTCGAATAGCCGTGTCCGCGGAAAAGGACTTCTGGGTTGCTTATATCAGTTCATAGACAAGTGAAAGTGGATACTCTAAAATACGCAAGATAAGCGTGAGTGCTATGGATGGCGTTCTCGTAGGGAGACGGGAGCGGATCCATAGTGGTGTATTGATATGGTGAATATGTGGACTCGTGTGCGCCACCTCAAAAGAGTTACTTGCAGTCGTAGTTCAGGATAGCCACCGAGTCAAAGCTGGCTTGCTGCAGTTAAACCCCACCATCCCCTTGTTGATAATGATGCATATGTAGTTAGTTCTGATGTAAGTCTTGCTGGGTACATTTGTACTCACGTTTGCCTATTTTATGTTTTTGCAGAGAGACTTCAGTCTCACTAGTAGTTCCGCGTGGACTTCGACGTTTAGCTTGTTACCTCAGCTACGATCTTGTGCCCTCGGCAGGATCTGGTAGATAGTCAGGCTTCTCAGCCTTTTTCATTTATAGATGTCTGTACTCAGACATGATAGCTTCCGCTTGTGCTTTGACTTGTATGCTCTGATTGTTGGGTCATGAGACCCATGTTTGTAATATCTCGCTCCTCGGAGCCTATTGAATAAATACTTGAGTCGTAGAGTCATGTTGTGATGCCATGTTGTATTTGCACATATCGAGCATATTGTGTGTATGTTATTGAAATGCTTGGTATGTGTGGGATCTGACTATCTAGTTGTTTATCTTTAGTAGCCTCTCTTACCGGGAAATGTCTCCTAGTGTTTCCACCGAGCCATGGTAGCTTGCTACTGCTCCGGAACACTTAGGCTGGCCGGCATGTGTCCTTCTTCGTTCCTGTGTCTGTCCCTTCGGGGAAATGTCACGCGATGAATACCGGAGTCCTGTTAGCCCGCTACAGCCCGGTTCACCGGAGTCCTGCTAGCCCAGTGCTACAGCCTGGATTCACTCGCTGATGACCGACACGTTCGATGCTGGGTCATGGATGCCTGTCCCTGTAAGTCTGTGCCACTTTGGGTTTACGACTAGCCATGTCAGCCCGGGCTCCTTATCATATGGATGCTAGCGACACTGTCATATACGTGTGCCAAAAGGCGCAAACGGTCCCGGGCAAAGGTAAGGCGACACCCGTGGGAATACCGTGCGTGAGGCCGCAAAGTGATATGAGGTGTTACATGCTAGATCGATGTGGCATTGAGTCGGGGTCCTGACAGCGTTGGTATCAGAGCTTGACTGCCTGTAGGATTACCAAGCCAAACTGGTCGAAGTTGAGTCTAGAAATTCTTTAGTTATATAAGGGAATTGATTGTGGGATGGAACGTAAGGCTCTTTTTACTCCTTATACCTCATGGCCTTCTGATCTGAGTCATCTATCTTCTCTCTACGGGGATTAAGAACTAGGCTATCTCTTCTTTCTATCAGGATCACGTGTTACTAATCCGTAGACTTATAAGATTGTTGGATTTAAGCCTCAGTTCAGTTCCTACTACTTCCGTATGTTAATTGTTGATCTCGAAACCTTGATATTGTGCTTCTGAGTGGTTATGCCACCATTTTTGTGAATGTCTCAAATCTTTTCTGAGCATTTACAGCCGTTATGCTGTCCGAGTCATCCCAGGTTTCTAAATAGTCTGATGCATTTGCAAATCCTTTCTTCCCGTTTCAATGTTCCTATGGGCCAGATTAACCACACTAATCAGTGAGTTGAGGTACTCCGTTACCTGACATATATGTTGGAGATATTATTATGACCCTAGGTGTCTTAGGGGATCATCTAGTAATTTAGCCATGATTTGTGTTCCCAGTGTGATGATTCTGGCCATCATCTCGAAAGCATCCCGTGATGCTACTTAGTAATAGGTATTCTATCCCTGGGTTTTGAACCCGAGATTCACCCTACTTGCTTCATGTTGATAGTTTTGCTCGTTCCTTTAGGTTATTAGTAACCTTTGCATTAGTCCTCGATGTTCGTGGTATTCCTTTCTTCCAAATACTATGAACCGCTTATGGCAGATGTTCCTCGCTGATCGAAAGATCACAATCAGAGTGCTCTCGATGGGTTCTCGATTCTACATTGTGACTCTGCCAGTTCTACCTTTCTGCATGGGTTATCCGGAAGAAATATGTTGAACTTGGTTCGACATACTAATCTATGCATCCACAACTCAGAAAATTATATGTTCCTTTGAGTTGTCCCTCTTTAGTTGCTTCTGACCCTCGTCTATCAATTGATAGTCAAGAGTATGTGTGCGTTCGTTTATCGATGCCTATTACTCTTGTGGTCCGTTCAAGCCATTCTATCGCGGAATGACTAGGAGAAACAAACTCCAGTACCTCTTCCATATCTAGGATTGGGTCAAAGGCAATTGTGCTCCGCAGATCAAAATGCCAGCCCGGCTTTTGATTTGTTCTACCCTGAAGTATTACCGTCTTTATGTCAGGATTTTCATGAGAATTGCACCGGCTCTTGTGAATTCTTGATGTAGTGATACTTCTCGCCATTATTATTCATTCCTCGGTTCCGTGGTTGTCGCAACCGGAATGCGACAAGTGAATCGTGATGTGTGAATTCAATACTCCTAGCAACCTTGTTGCTTGGTAGTTAATGGGCAATAATTTCATTCTTAGCGTGCTGGGTTTTTGAATCATCATTCTAAGATTGATCGTGCTACCTAGTCCATTCTCCTGGTTCACTCCTTCGATCGATGAGTTAGGATCATTTC
This sequence comes from Triticum aestivum, assembly GCF_018294505.1. Taxonomy (NCBI): domain Eukaryota; kingdom Viridiplantae; phylum Streptophyta; class Magnoliopsida; order Poales; family Poaceae; genus Triticum; species Triticum aestivum. Next base: position 229,213,721 of record NC_057801.1, read on the forward strand.
AAACCTTTGCTCTATTGATCATATCGTCTTGCCCTGAAAAGCGAGATTGTTCTCGAGCTTAGTAACATACCGGTGGTTCGTGATTTTCTGAATGTCTTCTCAGAAGTATTACCAGGTTGTCACCTGACCGCTATGTTAAGTTCGTGATCAAGTTGGTTTATTCCTGTAAACCACCCCTTCTCCAAGAATCCGTGTTGGATACCCTGAGCTAGTTGGTTAAGCTAACAACAACTTGGAGAGTTGGAAGATAAAGCTTGTCCGACTTAGTTCATGTTAAGGGATATCTTTTGTGTGTGTGTGTGTGTGTTGAAGAAAGATGATATCTTCATCAATTGGTCCTCGTGAACAATTGTTGGATCTATTATCTTACCCAAACCTTGATTGAGTATGGGCTATCATCCAATCAGACCAGAACCAACGATATTCGTAATGTTGTCTTACTCGTGGTTGATCCCTCGAGCATACACCATTATATCTTTTGGGTCTGACCAATGCTATCACCGTGTTCACTTAACTATGGAATTCCTTTTAAAAGGAAACCTAGATGAATTGTTGTTGAGCCCATTGACAACATCCTTATCTCCTCCATGATTTTGTTGAACATTAAGCTAGTGTTGGAAACTTTTGAAAGCATTTTCTTCATGCTAGCTCATGAAGTATTTGTTTGATGAAAGGAGTGACTTCCTCTTATACACGTGCATTTGGTGAAAGTTGCCGCCGTGAATTTGAGAAAGTTATGTTTGTTTCCTTTGGAATCATCCCAAATCAGTCATGCACACGTGCGAAGATTCTGTGGTCTGGAGACTTGCAACCTTCATTCCATATGTGTCCCGAGCACACCAAGCCACTGATTGATTTGTTCAAGGAGAAGAAGTTCCTTCATAAGAGCTAATCATATGACTTATGCAAGGACTTCGTTATCCACGGTGATGGTTCCCAACCAGAACTCGGTAGTGTTTTATTATAAGACTACTTGTGGTCATGCTTGTCTGGGACAACGTGTTCACATGTTTGTAGCAGAACCAGCTCATGTTTTGGAGCTTGCTATCGTAGTTCATCTCCCGAGAATCTCGCAACGTCATCTCGTCGATTTGTGTTGCAAACTTTCATTTTTCTTCCTAGACTCGATGAGTCTGGAATATCCTGACACCAACCAGATCTGAATCTCAGGCAGATATGATGGTTGGAACATTTCCCAAGAACTATAATATTGGTCCTCGATAACCGGTAAAGTGGATGTCGTGGCCAACACACCCAGCCGGAAGACCTATTATTATAGTATCTTGATTGAGGAAGTTGGCCACCTCCCCATAAGGATTTCGTAGGATTTACCTCCGTAACTGTTCCTTATGGATTCTATTGCTCCCGAAGTCCGACCTTTTACTTGATGTTCTAGTTATCAAACCATATCTATGAATGGGTTACACTAGCACATCAAGGAGAACATTAGAAGCGGAGTGCTAAATGTCTCTCGGTCGATCATCCAGATTTTATTTCCTTGGCCTCGCTAAGGTGAAATCTGAGAAGTGTTATCTTCCTTTGCATCTGCATCATCCATCATCATTCATCATGGTAGTAAGTTGTGTTGCCAGGACCCTTGACACGGATGTTGATAAAACCTTGATGATTGTGGAAATGCTCAAGTTCTTGAGAGCACGCACAAGCGCTACGTGTTATCATCGGCACTAACTGGGATTGCTCTCAGTTTCCTCGGCAATGCTATGACCTTTTCAACAGTGAATTCACTCTCTAGTGTTGGGTTCTTCCCCAGTTACCAGAATCATTCCCAGCATTTGCATTTTGTTCCCAGCTTGCACCGCCAATGTGCCATTCTACCATGGGTCTCTTCCATTTCCGGTGATAAGCAAATTCATCCATTACGTTGTCTTCAACAAGGTAATCCACATCATCCAAGTCCAAGTATGCCATTCTACCGACCCCCGCCAATCGATTGCTGTGATTTGCCTTAGGCTGATATAGAGAGTCTCAATGATCTCTATATCAAAGGTAATTCTTTTTGCCACTTAAGGATAATAATCTACGAATCACCCTCCTCCAGGATGTTTCGTCGTGGTATCATGGCAACTCAACTCCTCGCTACGTTGACAATCGTTTACCACCTTCTTAAGTGTGGAATTATTGTCCACCTAGTGAACCTTCGTCATCCGTTTCTTTCCACCCCTCTTGATGTGTATCTCGTGTCTCAACCCGAGAGATGGTTCTATGTCTCATTCCGTGAGTTGTTCGATCTTCTAGAAGATCGATCCTGCTAGAGTTTCCCTTTCCTCTCATTGTCATGTCAATTGGAGTTCTCAGAACAAGACGACAAGACAAAGATGGTGATCGAAACAACGTTCATTTGAAGTGCAACCTGGATCGTGAAGATTGTACTAGTTTGCGTTTTCCCTTCATCCTACCCTACGCTTGAATCTCGAGACGAGATTCTTGTTTAGTGGGGGTGAGTTGTCACATCCCTAGCTGCTGGTAGTGCTCTAGGCTAGCTCATGTGTGCATCATGTTTAAATTCTGAAAATTTGAACTGAGGGAATTTTGGAAGCCTCAAAAACTTAAATAAAAGAGGGGCAAAAACCCTAGAAATCTCATTCATTGCTCCAAAATGCTCTTCTTAAATGTTTGATAATTTTTGGTAAGGGTTCTGGTCCCAACCAAAATATTGAACATTTTTAAGGAATTATTTTTGGGACTTTGGATTTAATTCATTAGCTATTTGAATTTGAATTATATTCATATAATTAGAATATAATTTCAAATACCCCTGATATATTTTATAAGCTTTTGGAAAAGTCCATTTAGCAATATAAAATATTCAGAGGAGTTTTTGGCATTGTTTGAATTATTTTAAATTCAAAACAGTGGCAAAATAAATTAAATAAAACAAAACAGAAGAAAAAAATAAAAAGAACAGAAGCCTACCTGGGCCACTTACCTGTAGCCGGCCCAGCTGGCCAGCTCCTCCCGCTGGCCCAGCCCACCGCCGCCTCCCTCCCCTGTCGCCTTCCTCCTCTGCCAGGAGGACGGGCACGCGCCCGGCGCGCGCGGCCACGCGCCCCGGCCACCTCCTCCCTGCCTGGCTGCCTCCTCCTCCCCTGGTTCCCTCCCGCGACGCCACGCAGCCCCGACCCCCTCTCACTTCTCCCTTGCTCTCTGGACCCCCTCCTCCTCCTCTGTTCTCCTCACCGAGCGGAGCCCGTCGCCGCCGCTCGCCATAACCACGGCCACCGGGCCTCCCTCGCTCCCCCGACTAGCCCAGAGGCTCCGCCTCGACCCCCTCTTCCCTCTCCACCGACCCACGGCCCTCCGGAAGCCCTGCAACGCCGCCACCATCGCCGTTCCGTCGCCGGCCACCGAAGCTCACCGCTGGCGATTCGCCGCCTCCGACGCCTCCCCGAGCTCCCCGAGGCCACCGTCGCAACCCCTGTGAGCTCCGCCACCGTTTCCCCCTCTTTCCCTCTTCGTTTGGTTGCCGTAGCCGTCGCCCCCTTGATGACCGAAACCCGCCGCCGTCTGTGATCGCCGCCGACGTGCCTCCGGCCACCTAGTGGCCCGGCTGTCGTGCTCAGCTTCCTCCCCGCGCTGCCTGGAACACGTAGGTGCCCCGCACGAGCCTCCCCGGCCACCGTAGCGTCAACCCCGAGCTCGCCCGAGCTCCGGCGACCGCCACGCTCGACGCCGGTGACGACTCCGGCCATCTTAGGCCCAGCCGCTGCCACTACTCGACGCGGACGAGCGCCCGCGTCACGTAGACGCTCTCCGCCGGCCATTTGGTCGCCGGAGGAGGAAACCCGCACCCCTCCGCCGTCTCTGGCTCCGCCGGCGACGAGTCGCGGGTCAACTCCGGCGAGTTGACCCAGGTTTGACCTTCCCCGTGTGTCACTGACGTGTGGGCCACCCCCCCTGACATTTTAGTTAGTATTAGTTTAACACTAATTAACCTAGGTTAGTTAGCTGATTAGTCGCTGACCAGTGGGCCCCGGCCCCACAAACAGTTTAGTTAGAATTAACTTAAGGCTAATTAACTTGGTTAATTAGTTGTGTCACTGACCAGTGGACCCCACTGGTCAGGTTTGACCTGAATCTGCCCCGTTGACCTGATGACGTCAAGGTGATGTCATGCTGACGCATTAAATGATTTTCTGGATTTAAAATAAATCAGAAAATCCAGAAAATTGTATAAACTTCTAAAATTCATAGAAAATTAACCGTAACTCCAAATTAAATAAATTATATATGAAAAATTATCAGAAAAATTCAAGGAATCCATCTGTACCATTTTCATGCATGTTAGAACAACTTATAGCTGCTGTTTAGCACAAATCAATTAAATGGCATTTGAATAATCACATATGGAGTTTGAATTTGAATCTTGTATTCAAACCAACTTCATTTAATCTGTTGCTAGTTGCATTAGCCCAAAACACATTCATTTTGCCATGTCATGATCATGCATCATATTGTGCATTGCATTGATTGTGTTCCCTTCTGTGTTGCCGGTATTTGTCCCCTCTCGATAGACGTGATACCGATGATGTGATCGTTGACACTGATGAAGACTCAATGTTATCTTCAGAAGTGCCAGGCAAGCAAAACCCCCTTGTTCATTCCGATACAATCCCACTCTCTCGCTCCTGCTCTCTTTTACTGCATTAGGACAACACCGATTCATCTGTTACTTGCTGCGGTAGCTGAACCCCTTTATCCTTTGCATGACCTGTCATTGCCACAGTAAATAGATGAAACCCACTAGCATGAGTAGGAGTTGTTTGAGCCCTGTTGTGCCTACTCATTCATGCTTGTTTGTCATGCCTGCTACTGCTTAGAGTTGAGTCAGGTCTGATTCATCGGGATGAATCAGAGGTGTGTGAACATGTCCTACTGTGTGTGAGCTAAGTGTGTGAACACGATTTGGTAAAGGTAGCGGTGAGAGGCCATGTAGGAGTACATGGTGGGTTGTCTCATTGCAGCCGTCCTCAGGAACTGAGTTCTGTGTTTGTGATCCATGATTCAGCTACTACCATACATTGGGCCCTGAAATATGACCCCGCTCGACTTCTTATTCACCCTAGTCCTCTGTCCAGGAGTTGCAAGTAGTTTCTGGTGTTTGTAGCTTACTGGAGGCCGTGGACAGCGCTGACCGTAGGGGTGGGCTGTGATGCGGTAGGTACGTGGCACGGTGTACCGGATGCCCGTTTGGTATCTCGGGAACCCTGTTCACATCGTTTGGGGCTGTGAGCGAAACTCCGGCCGGATCTCCTCATGGATGGAACCCGAATAGGCGATAAACCTGGACTAGAGACTTGAGTGTTTAGGTAGGTCGTGGTCTACACCCACGTCGGCTTTCGCTTGAAGTCTGCCGAGCACATGTCGTGTGCAGACGCTAAGTGGTGGAAACATGTATGAAGAAGTACACCCCTGCAGGGTTAACATCATCTATTCGAATAGCCGTGTCCGCGGAAAAGGACTTCTGGGTTGCTTATATCAGTTCATAGACAAGTGAAAGTGGATACTCTAAAATACGCAAGATAAGCGTGAGTGCTATGGATGGCGTTCTCGTAGGGAGACGGGAGCGGATCCATAGTGGTGTATTGATATGGTGAATATGTGGACTCGTGTGCGCCACCTCAAAAGAGTTACTTGCAGTCGTAGTTTAGGATAGCCACCGAGTCAAAGCTGGCTTGCTGCAGTTAAACCCCACCATCCCCTTTGTTGATAATGATGCATATGTAGATAGTTCTGATGTAAGTCTTGCTGGGTACATTTGTACTCACGTTTGCCTATTTTATGTTTTTGCAGAGAGACTTCAGTCTCACTAGTAGTTCCGCGTGGACTTCGACGTTTAGCTTGTTACCTCAGCTACGATCTTGTGCCCTCGGCAGGATCTGGTAGATAGTCAGGCTTCTCAGCCTTTTTCATTTATAGATGTCTGTACTCAGACATGATAGCTTCCGCTTGTGCTTTGACTTGTATGCTCTGATTGTTGGGTCATGAGACCCATGTTTGTAATATCTCGCTCCTCGGAGCCTATTGAATAAATTACTTGAGTCGTAGAGTCATGTTGTGATGCCATGTTGTATTTGCACATATCGAGCATATTGTGTGTATGTTATTGAAATGCTTGGTATGTGTGGGATCTGACCATCTAGTTGTTTATCTTTAGTAGCCTCTCTTACCGGGAAATGTCTCCTAGTGTTTCCACCGAGCCATGGTAGCTTGCTACTGCTCCGGAACACTTAGGCTGGCCGGCATGTGTCCTTCTTCGTTCCTGTGTCTGTCCCTTCGGGGAAATGTCACGCGATGAATACCGGAGTCCTGTTAGCCCGCTACAGCCCGGTTCACCGGAGTCCTGCTAGCCCAGTGCTACAGCCTGGATTCACTCGCTGATGACCGACACGTTCGATGCTGGGTCATGGATGCCTGTCCCTGTAAGTCTGTGCCACTTTGGGTTTACGACTAGCCATGTCAGCCCGGGCTCCTTATCATATGGATGCTAGCGACACTGTCATATACGTGTGCCAAAAGGCGCAAACGGTCCCGGGCAAAGGTAAGGCGACACCCGTGGGAATACCGTGCGTGAGGCCGCAAAGTGATATGAGGTGTTACATGCTAGATCGATGTGGCATTGAGTCGGGGTCCTGACAGCGTTGGTATCAGAGCTTGACTGTCTGTAGGATTACCAAGCCAAACTGGTCGAAGTTGAGTCTAGAAATTCTTTAGTTATATAAGGGAATTGATTGTGGGATGGAACGTACGGCTCTTTTTACTCCTTATACCTCATGGCCTTCTGATCTAAGTCATCATCTTCTCTTCTACGGGGATTAAGAACTAGGCTATCTCTTCTTTCTATTAGGATCACGTGTTACTAATCAGTGGACTTATAAGATTGTCGGATTTAAGCCTCTGTTCAGTTTTTACTGCTTCCGTATGTTAACTGTTGATCTCGAAACCTTGATATTGTGCTCCTGAGTGGTTATGCCACCATTTTGTGATTGTTTCAAATCTTTTTGAGCAATTATAGCCGTTATGCTGTCCGAGTCATCCCAGGTTTCTAAATAGTTTGAAGCATTTGCAAATCCTTTCTTCCCGTTTCAATGTTCCCATGGGCCAGATTAACCACACTAATCAGTGAGTTGAGGTACTCCGTTACCTTGACATATATGTTGGAGATATTATTATGACCCTAGGTGTCTTAGGGGATCATCTAGTAATTTAGCCATGATTTGTGTTCCCAGTGTGATGATTCTGGCCTTTATCCTCGAAAGCATTCCGTGATGCTACTTAGTAATAGGTATTCTATTCCTGGGTTTTGAACCCGAGATTCATCCTACTTACATCATGTTGATAGTGTTGCTAGTTCCTTTAGGATATTAGTAACCTTTGCATTAGTCCTCGATGTTCGTGGTATTCCTTTCTTCCAAATACTATGAACCGCTTATGGCAGATGTTCCTCGCTGATCGAAAGATCACAATCAGAGTGCTCTCGATGGGTTCTCGATTCTACATTGTGACTCTGCCAGTTCTACCTTTCTGCTTGGGTTATCCGGAAGAATTATGTTGAACTTGGATCGACATACTAATCTATGCATCCACAACTCAGAAAGTTATATGTTCCTTTGAGTTGTCCCTCTTTAGTTGTCTACTGACCCTCGTCTATCAATTGATAGTCAAGAGTATGTGTGCGTTCGTTTATCGATGCCTATTACTCTTGTGGTCCGTCAAGCCATTCTATCGCGGAATGACTAGGAGAAACAAACTCCAGTACCTCTTCCATATCTAGGATTGGGTCAAAGCAATTGTGCTCCGCAGATCAAAATGCCAGCCCGGCTTTTGATTCTGTTCTACCCTGAAGTATTACCGTCTTTATGTCAGGATTTTCATGAGAATTGCACCGGCTCTTGTGAATTCTTGATGTAGTGATACTTCTCGCCATTATTATTCATCCCTCGGTTCCATGTTGTCGCAACCGGAATGCCGACAGGTGAATCGTGATGTGTGAATTCAATACTCCTAGCAACCTTGTTGCTTGGTAGTTAATGGGCAATAATTTCATTCTTAGCGTGCTGGTTTTGAATCATCATTCTAAGATTGATCGTGCTACCTAGTCCATTCTCCTGGTTCACTCCTCGATCGATGAGTTAGGATCATTTCAAACCTTTGCTCTATTGATCATATCGTCTTGCCCTGAAAAGCGAGATTGTTCTCGAGCTTAGTAACATACCGGTGGTTCGTGATTTTCTGAATATCTTCTCAGAAGTATTACCAGGTTGTCACCTGACCGCTATGTTAAGCTCGTGATCAAGTTGGTTTATCCTGTAAACCACCCTTTCTCCAAGAATCCGTGTTGGATACCCCTGAGCTAGTTGGTTAAGCTATGCATCAACTTGGAGAGTTGGAAGATAGAAGCTTGTCCGACTCAGTTCATGTTAAGGGATATCTTTTGTGTGTGTGTGTGTGTTGAAGAAAGATGATATCTTCATCAATTGGTCCTCGTGAACAATTGTTGGATCTATTATCTTACCAAAACCTTGATTGAGTATGGGCTATCATCCAATCAGACCAGAACCAACTTTATATGTAAATGGGGTGGAGAAATGCCTAGATTAACATGGTCCACTTTATGTTGCTGTTTAACAACTCTAAAATTGTGTTTAGGGCAGAACAGTACCGAATCCATAATTTGCATATGGGGATTTTCCGGAATTGTTGTTTGTTGTTTCCGGACTCATTTAAACTTGCCTAGATAGGTAGTTTCATTATGTTTCACCTCTTGCCATGTTTAATAACATTTAATATTTTTGGGTACATAACCAAGATCAAACTAAATAATGGATGTGGTGTTTCATCAATATGCAACTCGTTGCATATTGAGCTCCACTTAACTTGTAGTGTTGTTTGTTGCACTTTGCCATGCCATGCCTCATTAAACCGGACATGCATCATACTTGTTTGTGCATCATGCCATGCTTATGCTTGTTGGTTTACTATGTTGTTTGCTTCTTTCCGGGTTGCCTTCGGTTTCGTTCCGGAGTTGTGAGGATTCGTTCGACCACGTCCGCTTGTCTTCTTCATGGACTCGTTCTTCTTCCTAGCGGGATTTCAGGCAAGATGACCGCTACCCTGGATCTCACTACTATCATTGCTATGCTAGTTGCTTCGTTCTATCTCTATGCTGCGTTACCCATCATTTGATCTTCAAGCCTCCCAAATTGCCATGAACCTCTAACCTTTGACACCATTCCTAGCAAACCATTGATTGGCTATGTTACCGCTTTGCTCAGCCCCTCTTATAGCATTGCTAGTTGCAGGTGAAGTTGAAGATTGCTCCATGGTGGATAGGGTTATGTTGGGATATCACAATATCTCTTATATTATTAATGCATCTATATACTTGGTAAAGGGTGGAAGGCTCGGCCTTATGCCTGGTGTTTTGTTCCACTCTTGCCGCCCTAGTTTCCGTCATACCGGTGTTATGTTCCCGGATTTTGCGTTCCTAACGCGGTCGGGTGATTTATGGGACCCCCCTGACAGTTTGCTTTGAATAAGACTCCTCCAGCAAGGCCCAACATTGGTTTTACCATTTGCCTCACCTATTACCTTTTTCCCTTGGGAGTCGCGCATCCCAAGGGTCATCTTTATTTTAGCCCCCCCGGGCCAATGCTTGTCTAAGTGTTGGTCCAAACTAGAGCCACTTGTAGCGCCACCTCGGGAAAACTTGAGGGCTGGTTCTAGTTGTACGTAGTGCTCATCCGGTCGTGGCCTGAGACGAGATACGCGCGGCTACTATCAGGATGTCGGCATGCCGGGAGGTCTTGCTGGTCTTGTTTTACCATTGTCGAGATGTCTTGTAAACCGGGATTCCGAGACTGATTGGGTCTTCCTAGGAGAAGGTCTATTCCTTTGTTGATCGCGAGAGCTTGTCATGGGCTAAGTTGGGACACCCCTGCAGGGTTATAAACTTTCGAGAGCCGTGCCCGCGGTTATGTGGCAGATGGGAATTTGTTAATGTCCGATTGTAGATAACTTGACACCAGATCTGAAATAAAACGCATCAACCGCGTGTGTAGCCGTGATGGTCTCTTCTCGGCGAAGTCCGGGAAGTGAACATGGTTTCTGGGTTATGTTTGACGTAAGTAGGTGTTCAGGATCACCTCTTGATCATTCCTAGCTTCACGACCGTTCCGCTTGTTTCTCTTCTTGCTCTCATTTGCGTATGTTAGCCACCATATATGCTTAGCCGCTGCTGCAACCTCACCACTTTACCCCTCCTTTTCCCATTAAGCTTTGCTAGTCTTGATACCCATGGTAATGGGATTGCTGAGTCCTCGTGGCTCATAGATTACTACACCAACAGTTGCAGGTACAGGTTATGCGATGATCATGACGCGAGAGCGATGTTGCTTGTTTTGGAGTTTCTTCTTCTGCTTCTTCGATCAGGGGATAGGTTCCAGGTCGGCAGCCTGGGCTAGCAGGGTGGATATCGTTTGAGCTTCTGTTTATGATTCATCCGTAGTCGGATGTTGTTCATGTATGTTGTATTGCTGTATTCATGTGACATTGTATGTATCGGATGTATCCCCACTATTATGTAATGTTGATGTAATGATATCCACCTTGCAAAAGCGTCTTCAAGATGCGCTTCTATCCTTGGTGGGACCTTCGAGTTCCTTTAGGATAGGGTCGCATTTTGGGCGTGACAAGTTGGTAATTAGAGCCTTCCCCGACCTTAGGAGCCCCACTGCTTGATCGTTTTTAGCGGCCGAGTTGTGTCTAGAATTTTTTTTGAGTCATTTAGGATTATATATATCGGAGAGTTAGGAATTATTTTTACTCCCCAGTCTCTTCATCGCTCTGGTAAGGCATCCTGACGTAGAGTTTTGACTCTTCTCTTCTCAAATTTCACTAATTTTTTTTTAGGATCACACGGGTATCTTGGAATCGTTCCGATGGTTTTATGATGAGAACATTGTCTTGGTGCCTCCTGTCAGGGGTTTAGTGGAAGTGTCCCGGGGAGTTGAGCTCTGAGGTGTTGTCGCCATAATTTTATCGTTGCAGTTCTGGAATACCTGAGTTTAGTACGCTGACGTCGAAAATCTCTTTTATGCAGTTGTTGGTGAGATAACCCCGATAACCCAGTATTGAGGTGAGTACGGGAGTATTGCCATAGCTCGTATAACGGATGCTTTTTGAAGGTTGAGGTACACGATTTCTGAAGGTTTCTTGGTTATGTGTTGACGGATGGATACAGCTTGGATGTAGGTATTGTTAGTTTGGGTGAGATATATTGCTTCCCCTATATCCCCAACACCAGATTGCATAACCAGAAAGTTTCGGGAGTTTATAGGTGGGAATTCAAGTAGCTCCTAGAATATCTCTCCGACAGATGCATGATATGGGATTGGGTAAATCTCTATCATATGTATTTGTTCCGGCTTATTTCTACAAGCCAATCCTTTGTTTTGTTTTATTTGTGGTATTCGAGTTGCTTCCAAGTCAAATGTTGAATCCATACCTTTTCCTAAACGGTGTTCTCATATTGCTATGTGAATACTAATCCTTTTTGATCATTGAGGTTGTCATGTTAATTCTTTTTCAACCGGCGTGCTTCTCTTCAAGTGGATCCGATCATTTTCAACATCCGCAAGATCAATTCTAAGTTTTCTCAACGGTGTTTGTTTCGTTCATCCCAAGTTCTCTTTGTTTTTCCCCACCCTCCCACCCTTTTCTTCAAGGACTCATTTATTTTAATCAAGTATCCATTTATTCATGTAAAGTCACTTCACTCTTTTCAGTCAATGTTCTGATCCGGTGATCCCTCGTGAAGATGCTCACGAGCTTCAAGTTCATCATCCTTCGTTTTTTTTTCTTCTCCGGTGGATCCAATTCAAGATTTCTGTGTTGATCATATTCCTTTCCTCGTGTCAAATGCTTTCCCATGCCAGTGCATCTCATAATCGTTCACCTCTCTCTAATCGTACCCGGAGTGCTAAAGATATCTCAAAAGAATCATGTTTCCATTCTTAATCCGTTCAAGTTATTTTGAGGCTCTTATCTCATTCAAGCCATTAAATTCAACCGGTGCAACCTCTCTTTAAAATTGTTCAACAGTGTTTTCTTTTGAGTGGGTCCTAACCCACAGGTCTTTTCCCAGGATCTTACCTGACTATTCTAATTCTCCCGGAGTTATTCTCAAATTCCTTTTAAGTGTGACGTAAGAATGGATCCCATCAGTCACATGCCTTCTCCAAGATCTCGTTCCAATTCTTTTCATTGTTGGCTCAACCTTTTCGGTTTTTTTCATTCTCCCGGAGTATCTCAGCAATTTTGGTGTTGTTTCTCCTCATCATTCTCAGCATGTGAAGACCGAAGAAGAGTTCCTCTTAAATCCTTACCCGTTCTTCCAAAGATGCGTAGTTCAAGTTTGATGTCATCCTCTCATAATTGTTTTCAATTGTGGGAATTCTTTTCACCCATCCGGAGCATTTCATGAGTTGTTTCCATTTCTTTCCTCCGAAGGCCATCATGTCATAATTATTCATTCTCAGCTTTCAGATCTCATTCTTCAAATCTTACCGGTGAATCGTTCAAATATCCTCTAATCAGTTCATGTTCTCTTCGTTCTCATGTATCTAAATCCCTTCAAGTATCTTCAATCGTTTTCTAATTCTTCCCGGTGAATTGTGCCCTTGCTACTCTCTTTTTCAATTTTTACGGTGTTTCGTTCAAGATTTCACTTCCTTTGTTATCTTATCAATTCATTCGTTGTTTCCAAATTCCACCGGTGGTTCCATCAATACCTTCCCAAGTTTACGCTATATCTCTCTTAATCCTTTTTCAATGGGAATAAGTAGTATGCCAAATCCGTTGATTGTCATCAATTAAATTTGATGAAGGATAAGCATACAATAAATCTTATTCTTATTTCCTCGAGGTGATTCAATTCTTTTCTTCCGGAGATTGTTCATGGTGAAGTAATTCTCCGTTCTAGTGTTTCATCTTTTCCTTTTTCGGAGTTCCAAGCTCTCTCAATTATCTTGTCGCGAAGCTCCTTCTAAATCATCGCAAGGCTTCACCTTGTGTTTTCAAGTTCTATTTCTTTTATCATCCTTTTATGTCCGGAGTTCTTCATGGAGGCTCTACATGGTGGTTCATCAAGGATTCTTTTCATTCTTCAATTGTTCTTCAAGATTTCTCTCGAAGTTATGATCCACCAAGCTATACTCTAAAAATAAACATGATGCTCAACACATGTTTTGTTTTGAGGCGTTCAAGTATTCTTTGTCTTGCATTCCGAAGTGCAATTCTTTCTACCTTATCTTTTGAGGTGGTGTTATGTCACTCTTGACAATTTCCTTCATGTTTCATGATTCATATGTTGTCAAGAATGAGGTATTTTAAATCCATCAATCCCTTTGTTGGAGTTATCTTGGGTTATATTTCACCTAAAGCTTTCCCTAAGGATTGTTGCTATTTATGGTGCTTATAAATGACCCAAGTTCTTCTTTATCCTCCCGGTGATATAGCTTTCTCGTCTCCTTGTTCGTATCAATGAAATTCTTTTCCCGTGAGTGGCAGGTTGTCACCTCATAATTTGAGATGCATTCCTTAAGACCATATCAAGCTTATTCTTTTCGTTGTTGGTTTTCTCCAACAACTCCGTTCTAATCTTCTTGAAAGGGTGCTTTCCAAGCTCATTCGTGGCAGAAGTTGGCATTTCCTTCTCCGTTCTCTTATTCCGATGATCTATCTTCTATTCATCCGTCCCGGAGGCATTGTGAAGTTGCTCCCTTCGTCCAATAGTCTCGTTTTGCCAAGATCATGTTCCTTTTCCTTGGTTATCCATTTAACCGGAGTGTTGTGTCTATCGTTCCTCTTTTAACCGGAGTCTCATCCAAGTGCGTTCATTTTGCCAAGTTCAAATTCTATTCCTCCATTTCCAACCGGAGTGTTGTATCATCTCCTCAATATCATCTCATCTTATCAAGTTTTCTTCTCTTTTCTACCGGAGTGCTGTCCAAATTCTGTCATTCTTATTCCTTGACTATCTCATTATACCGAGGTGGTCATATTCTTTTCGTTCGTGAAGCTCTTTTTCCATGTTTTTCAACCTACAAGGTTCTCGAATGTTCCTCGTTCCTCTTTTTTTTAACGGAGTGTTTTCAACTTTGTTCGTCTTTGTTGTTCTCTTTCTTTCAATTTGTTCAACCTCTCAAGGTTCGTGGTTTCACTCGTTTGTCGTAGAAGCAACTTAGTTTTACCTCTTATCTTCCTCTTTCTTTTCCCTCCGGTGCCATCCTAGATCCCGGGACGAGATCCTCTCATAGTGGTGGAGTGTTGTAACGCCCCGGATACAACTTTTCATATTCATAACTCCAACTCTTGCCTTTTCCGGAGATGCGATATGATTTTTCCTCCGTGGTTGGTTTTTTTTTTTTTGCATTTTGTTCATGTCTTGCATTTCATCATCGCATCATTCGCATTGCATCGGCACTCCGTTGCCGTCATGTTTAAAACTTGCATTTGTTCGTCGTTGCCGTTTCTCCCTTTGCCTTCATCACCTTCCCTCGGATCGCCTTGCCCGCGCTGACCGTTCCAGACCAACCGTGTTTTCGTTTCCCTTGTCCAACCACCTAACCTCTCTCGTCAGCCCACGACCCCCTCACGTGAGCGTCCGAAAACTTCCCCGAACCCGACCCGCTCAGTCGTCACCGTTGGATCCGGATCATCCCCTAACATCCCGAAAACATCTCCTTTTTCTTATTTGGACTCCCTACCTATTTTTTTTCTTGGTCCGTCTGATTTCGATCGGAGGGACTAGATCTCCCCAAGCTAACCTTCATGCTATATATATAGGTCCAAACCCTAGTCTAGACAGTCCCATCCATCCAATCCCTCACCCACCGCCGCCACTCTCTCCCTTGGGATCCTCCCTGGTCTCCTCCTCGCCTTCCCCACCGAGCCAACCACCATCCGTCTCAGATCCACCTCCCTCCGACCGCCTCGCGTGATTTCAGCGCCATCGAAATCCCCTTGCAGCCAGCCTCTCCCTCCCTCGTTTTCACCACCACCAACCGGAGCCCGCAACCACCGATCCAAAGCCTTACCGCAAGCAGCCGCCGCCTCCTCTGTTCCCGAGGCCCAGCCTTCTCTCGCTCTCGTGCGCGAGCACGCGCCCGAGGAGCTCGAGCAGGGGAGCCCCGATCCCGCAGCACCAGGAATCCCCATCCTTCCCTGCCTCGAGCGAGGAGCTCGTCCTCGACCCCAAGCCACTTCTTCCCCGGCAATCGAAGCCACCAACCAGCGCACCCCCGCGTTCCTCGATCCAGTCCGTCACCCCCGAGCAGCTCGTGAGGCACCGGCCTCCTCAGCTCCTCCGGCCCTGCAGCAACCTCGCCGGAGCTGCACCCGCGTCACCGTTGGCGAGCACCGACCAGGACCGGCCTCGCCCCTCTCCTTTCTCTTCTCCGTCCCCTCCTTCCCTTCGCTTTCTCACTCTCCCTCTCATCTCCCTGCTTCCTCTCTCTCGCAGGGACCAGCAGGAGCGCCATGGCCGCCCGATGCTCACCACCACGGGAACCGCCCCTCCGCCATCGCGTTCCTCTGCCCTGCGCCGTGGATCCGCGCCAAGTCCCGCCGCGTCGAGCTCTGCTTCCACTGTGCGCGCTCCCTCCTGTTCGTTCAGATCGAGTAGTAGCAAACCGTTGCGTTGACCGCGTCCCCTCCACCTCCTCGTTCGATCCAGCCAGGAGCGCCAGCCTCCAGCGCCTCCAGATCGGGCCCGAGCCAAGGCCCAGCTCGCCTCGCGTCCCTGCAGGCCTCCCTCACCACCGAACCGGGCTGAAGCCCATGGTGAGCGCCCCAGCGCCCAGCAGATTTCGGCCCGATCTATTTTTTTCAGATCTGTGATTTTAGCATTATCCCAGGTTTTACCAGTTTTACAAAAAAACCCTCATACATCATGCATCTAATAACTCACAAATGGTGCATCGGATTTAAATAATTTATATATGTAAAATGCTCAGAAAATTGTGTAGTTTAATAATATGTCATTTTCATCCATGTTTAAAATGTTTAACTTGCTGTTTATTTAAATTTGCATGTTAAAATGCTTTATTTCATAACTAATTAACCGTAGCTCGGTTATAAATAAACTTTATATGTAAATGGGGTGGAGAAATGCCTAGATTAACATGGTCCACTTTATGTTGCTGTTTAACAACTCTAAAATTGTGTTTAGGGCAGAACAGTACCGAATCCATAATTTGCATATGGAGATTTTCCGGAATTGTTGTTTGTTGTTTCCGGCCTCATTTAAACTTGCCTAGATAGGTAGTTTCATTATGTTTCACCTCTTGCCATGTTTAATAACATTTAATATTTTTGGGTACATAACCGAGATCAAACTAAATAATGGATGTGGTGTTTCGTCAATATGCAACTCGTTGCATATTGAGCTCCACTTAACTTGTAGTGTTGTTTGTTGCACTTTGCCATGCCATGCCTCATTAAACCGGACATGCATCATACTTGTTTGTGCATCATGCCATGCTTATGCTTGTTGGTTTACTATGTTGTTTGCTTCTTTCCGGGTTGCCTTCGATTTCGTTCCGGAGTTGTGAGGATTCGTTCGACCACGTCCGCTTGTCTTCTTCATGGACTCGTTCTTCTTCCTAGCAGGATTTCAGGCAAGATGACCGCTACCCTGGATCTCACTACTATCATTGCTATGCTAGTTGCTTCGTTCTATCGCTATGCTGTGTTACCCATCATTTGATCTTCAAGCCTCCCAAATTGCCATGAACCTCTAACCTTTGACACCATTCCTAGCAAACCATTGATTGGCTATGTTACCGCTTTGCTCAGCCCCTCTTATAGCGTTGCTAGTTGCAGGTGAAGTTGAAGATTGCTCCATGGTGGACAGGGTAATGTTGGGATATCACAATATCTCTTATATTATTAATGCATCTATATACTTGGTAAAGGGTGGAAGGCTCGGCCTTATGCCTGGTGTTTTGTTCCACTCTTGCCGCCCTAGTTTTCGTCATATCGGTGTTATGTTCCCAGATTTTGCGTTCCTAACGCGGTCGGGTGATTTATGGGACCCCCCTGACAGTTCGCTTTGAATAAGACTCCTCGAGCAAGGCCCAACATTGGTTTTACCATTTACCTCACCTATTACCTTTTTCCCTTGGGAGTCGTGCATCCCAAGGGTCATCTTTATTTTAGCCCCCCGGGCCAATGCTTGTCTAAGTGTTGGTACAAACTAGAGCCACTTGCAGCGCCACCTCGGGGAAACTTGAGGGCTGGTTCTAGTTGTACGTAGTGCTCATCCGGTCGTGGCCTGAGACAAGATACGCGCGGCTACTATCAGGATGTCGGCACGCCGAGAGGTCTTGCTGGTCTTGTTTTACCATTGTCGAGATGTCTTGTAAACCGGGATTCCGAGACTGATCGGGTCTTCCTGGGAGAAGGTCTATTCCTTCGTTGATCGCGAGAGCTTGTCATGGGCTAAGTTGGGACACCCCTGCAGGGTTATAAACTTTCGAGAGCCGTGCCCGCGGTTATGTGGCAGATGGGAATTTGTTAATGTCCGGTTGTAGATAACTTGACACCAGATCCGAAATAAAACGCATCAACCGCGTGTGTAGCCGTGATGGTCTCTTCTCGGCGGAGTCTGGGAAGTGAACACGGTTTCTGGGTTATGTTTGACGTAAGTAGGTGTTCAGGATCACCTCTTGATCATTGCTAGCTTCACGACCGTTCCGCTTGTTTCTCTTCTCGCTCTCATTTGCGTATGTTAGCCACCATATATGCTTAGCCGCTGCTGCAACCTCACCACTTTACCCCTCCTTTTCCCATTAAGCTTTGCTAGTCTTGGTACCCATGGTAATGGGATTGCTGAGTCCTCGTGGCTCACAGATTACTACACCAACAGTTGCAGGTACAGGTTATGCGATGATCATGACGCGAGAGCGATGTTGCTTGTTTTGGAGTTTCTTCTTCTGCTTCTTCGATCAGGGGATAGGTTCCAGGTCGGCAGCCTGGGCTAGCAGGGTGGATGTCGTTTGAGCTTCTATTTATGATTCATCCTTAGTCGGATGTTGTTCATGTATGTTGTATTGTTGTATTCATGTGACATTGTATGTATCGGATGTATCCCCACTATTATGTAATGTTGATGTAATGATATCCACCTTGCAAAAGCGTCTTCAAGATGCGCTTCTATCCTTGGTGGGACCTTCGAGTTCCTTTAGGATAGGTTCGCATCTTGGGCGTGACAGTAGCGTAGCAAACGAGGCAATCCGGACTATAATGCTTTATCACTTTCACTTAGCCAGTGGAGTTCGAGGGTGGGGCTACTATATAGCCCCTTGGGGCACCGCGCTTCTCCGAGTTCGGGGCGCGTGTGTGCCTGACCGGGAGGTCCTTCGTCAAAGCGGGGAATTCTAAACATTCTGGTAGTCGATCGAGTGGTTGACCAGTCTCTCGCTATATCATGACAGTCAGTTTTCGACTTTCTCTACTGAGGTGCTCGCCCAGCCGAACTGGGGCACAATCGCAGTAGTTCTCCTGGTGCCGCGTTAGCCGATGATACGGAACGTAAGGCAGCAAAACACAGGAGCCGGGCAAACCCAACATTTGACCAAAGACATGATTCAGAGCTGATGCATATAATGCCTAACTCGAGACGCCGAACACTCCCTAAGGTGTTCGGTCTTTATAATAATGGGCAGAACGATGCCCTAAGCCCCTAGTGTCCAGGTACGGGCATGGTCCTCTGACGCGGCCGATGCCAAAACGTCAGGCTTTGCTTTGGTTATAAGAAGAAACCAAGGA
The DNA here is from genome assembly GCF_018294505.1 of Triticum aestivum. NCBI lineage: Eukaryota > Viridiplantae > Streptophyta > Magnoliopsida > Poales > Poaceae > Triticum > Triticum aestivum. The sequence continues at coordinate 229,232,570 of NC_057801.1, forward strand.
AGAATAACAACAAGAGATAGTAAAAAAGGTTTACGCAGGGTCTTAATCTGAAAAGAATCCTCGCAACAGGTCCCTACTGCACGTCTGCGCCTGTGTCTCCGTTGTGCCGTTATCCTGGACGGGTGTGCGAGTTGTTCATCTGTAAAAAGGGAGGAACTTAGTTTGAAAACGACTCGTGCGATAAAGGTATATGTGAAAGAAGAAATATAAAAGAGTAAGGCGGGGCCTGTATGAACTCGCAGTTGTTTGTGCACGCAGCCCCTTGTGGAGGGGTGTGCGGCTAGGGAGCCCCTGGCCTACTTATGCCGGACTCGTCTATCCGTGTCCGGGGTCTTTAAGTGACCCTCGCACTGAAATGATGCCGCGTGGACCGGGCATTTTGAGTGTAAGAGACGCGTAATGTGGTATGGCGTTGAAACGGACAAAAGCCTCTCGTCCCAAGAGTGCTTGATATCCACTTTTAAATGGGACGATATGAAAAATTAGTTTTTCGCGTCGGGAGTTGTTCGGTGATCCGAACACAACTTCTAGTAACAGGGAGCCTGTGCACTTGGCGTAAGGGCCTGGCGTCACTCCTTTGAAGGAAGTGCGGCTGTGTTGAATTTTGGTAGGGTCTATCCCCATCTTGCGAATTGTGTTTGAATACAGCAGGTTTAAGTCGCTGCCTCCGTCCATCAGGACTTTAGTAAATTGTAGTCCGTCGATTATGGGATCCAATAGCAGGGCAGTCTGTCCTGCATTTCGAATGCTTCTGGAATAATCCAGGTGGTCGAAAGTGATTGGTTTTGATATCCAATCTCTATGGTCTGCTGGGTTGGACCGTGCGAGGCTCTTTTTAGAAGGTGCCGCACTATTTTTCCGTATTATCACATGAAGTGAGTTTACTGCTTTGACCTCTTGTGGGAAAGTCTTTTGCTTTCTGGAGCTCTGCTCGTGGGGTTTATCATCTTCGCTTGACGCGTCGAGCCCCTTGTGTTCGGCGTTTAATCGGCCTGATTGTTTGAAAACCCAACAATTTTGATGGGTGTGGTTTGCAGGCCTTCCGGGGGTACTGTGGATTTGACATATCCGACCCAAAATCTTGTTTAAGTTGGACAGCTCATCGCTGTCATCCTTAAGAGGCAGTGTTTTGTTTTTTGGCCGCGAGCTTTTGAATCCGGCGTTGACTGCCGTGCTCTTTGGGCTTTTCTCTTTATTCCGGCGCTGTTCTTTTCTACGCCGTGATTTTCCGTTTCCATCTCTTATCTCGGATGTACTTGGGTCGCTGGTGCTGCATCTTGCTAACCAGCTATCCTCTCCCGCACAGAAGCGGGTCATGAGGCTTGTTAGCGCGGACATTGTCCTCAGTTTCTCTTGGCCGAGGTGTCTGGCAAGCCATTCGTCTCGGACGTTATGTTTAAAAGCTGCTAAGGTTTCGGCGTCCGGACAGTCGACTATTTGGTTCTTTTTGGTAAGGAACTTGTTCTAGAATTTGCGCGCTGACTCTCCGGGCTGTTGAGTTATATGACTTAGATCGTCTGCATCCGGAGGGCGGACATAAGTCCCTTGAAAATTTGCTCTAAACGCGTCCTAGAGCTCTTCCCAACTTCCAACAGTGTTTTCTGGGAGGCTTTTAAGCCAATGACGGGCTGGCCCTTTGAGCTTGATGGGTAGGTATTTTATGGCGTGGAGATCATCTCCTCTGGCCATGTGTATGTGTAGTATATAATCTTCTATCCAGACTCCAGGGTCTGTTGTTCCATCGTAGGCCTCTATGTTTATGGGTTTAAATCCTGCTGGAAATTCATGGTCCAGCACCTCATTGGTGAAACATAGTGGGTGTGCAGCGCCCCTGTATTTAGGTGTGCCACTATCTTCGGACACTTGACGTGTTGCCTTGCTTCCTGGGGCCTCCTTCTTTGGCCCGTAGATGGACCTGGCTGGGCCATCTGTCTTTCCAGGTTCATTAGTCGGTTTATGTGCGGCGCCGCTGTCAGAATTTGGCCTATCATCTGGCCGTCTATCCAACCAGGCGGCCTTTTCATATTTTGACTGTGGGGGCTCTATGGCCACCTCGTCAAATTCTGGTAATAGCTTGCGCTTCGAGTAGCTCTTGGATTGGTGGCTATTGCCGTATTTATCCGCGGTTTTGAGCACTTTGCTCCACCTCATCCTGAGTGTGTCTTCCGCTGTTTTGAGCTTCCGTTTTTCCTTCTTCAAGCTTCTTGCAGTGTTGACGAGTCTTTTCCGAAGGTTTTTACTATCCGGCGGCGTGTCCGGCATGAGATTGTCCAGACTATCGTTTTCGCCGGGCCTAGACTAATTATCTGACTCGTCCTGTTCGGACGGTTGCTTATCTGCATGTTCGTCGTCCACTTGTGTGCCCTGCTGTATTGCGGGGTCCTTAGGAGCGTTGTTGTTGTCGAGGCGGGACTTAGGGCGGCGTCTGCACCGCCGTTTAGGTTGTTTGTCGGCTGGGTTATCTTCTGCCGCGGCCCGTTGGTCCTCGTTATCGCTCTCTTTTGGGGTATCCACCATATATACGTCATATGACGAGGTAGTCCTCCCTGCCCTGTAGGCGCTGGTTCTTGTTCATCTCCGGCGTCGTCGTATATACAGTCGATGTCTTCGGAGTCATAGTCTAGCATGTCGGTTAGATCGTCGACAGTGGCTACAAAGTGGGTGGTGGGTGGGCGCTGAATTTCTTCGTCGTCTGTATCCCAACCATCCTGACCGTAGTCCGGCCAGGACTCTCCCGATAACGAGAGATGCTTTAGCGAATTTAGGATGTCGCCAAAGGGCGAGTATTGGAAGATGTCCGCGGCGGTGAATTCCATAACCGGCGCCCAATCCGATTCGATTGGTAGGGGCATGGGAGGTCCGGAGTCCGGCAAGGAGTCCGGAACCTCAGAATCACGAGTTTCGCGAGGGACAAGATTAGCGTTCGGCTCCATCGCCGTGGAAGTTGGAGCCCCAGAGGAGGTGTCCATCCACCGATCCTCGATCTGGGCGATCGGCTCCGGACTAAAGGCCGAAGCGGATTCGTGTGCGGCCACCAAGGCACTGTTCGGCGGCAGATCTAGATCATGCCCATCGCAACAGTGTGGCGCGCTCGGCTTTGGCTCGAGCTCGTCGAAGATCAAGTCCCCGCGGACGTCGGCCGTGAAGTTTAGACTTCCGAATCTGACCTGATGGCCAGGGGCGTAGCTTTCGATCTGCTCCAGATGGCCAAGGGAATTAGCCCGCAGTGCGAAGCCGCCGAATACGAAGATCTGTCCGGGGAGAAAAGTCTCACCCTGGACAGCGTTGTTGACTGAAGATGCCATCGAGCCTATCGGTGACGACACAGAGGAACTCTCAATGAAAGCACCAATGTCGGTGTCAAAACCGGCGGATCTCGGGTAGGGGGTCCCGAACTGTGCGTCTAGGCGGATGGTAATAGGAGACAAGGGACACGATGTTTTACCCAGGTTTGGGCCCTCTTGATGGAGGTAAAACCCTACGTCCTGCTTGATTAATATTGATGATATGGGTAGTACAAGAGTGGATCTACCACGAGATCAAGGAGGCTAAACCCTAAAGCTAGCCTATGGTATGATTGTTGTAATGTATGTTGTCCTACAGACTAAAGCCCTCCAGTTTATATAGACACCGGAGGAGGCTAGGGTTACACAGAGTCGGTTACAATGGTAGGAGATCTACATATCCGTATTGCCAAGCTTGCCTTCCACGCCAAGGAAAGTCCCATCCGGACACGGGACGGAGTCTTCAATCTTGTATCTTCGTAGTCTTGGAGTCCGGCGGACGATGATAGTCCGGCTGTCCGGACACCCCCTAGTCCAGGACTCCCTCAAAGATCTTCAGAAGGAGCGTGATTCATTACTAGCTCAACAAATCAGCGCTTCTCAGGAAGAATTTGTTCCCCCATGCTTAAAGTGCATTGAACGTGAATCTGCTAATTCTTCACCTGAATGTTCAAATGCTTCAACTGTTACAAATTCTTCATCTGCCCCTGCTACCACTAATTCCTCATCCGAGGACATTGCTAGTATCACTGACAATGCAGGGCTGAAGGAACTCTACATGACAGGCATGTACAAAGGCCTCAAAGGGCATCAGACACTTTGTGATGTGCTCAAAAAGCAGATCCTCAACAGAAACCCTAGGAAAGAGGGTATTGCCTTTGAGAGGAAACTCAATGCTGATGGAACATATTGGAAGCCTGAGAAGTACCCCAAAACCTCATGGGTGGCTGCAAAGGGACCTCCAGTTGATCCATCTAACTTGTCTGGCTTTACATGTGAATCTCCTCATTCTTCTGATGAGTCTTTTGACTCCAACTATAAACTGTTCAAAAATCAGAATGGTGAAGTATTTGCTAGATATGTTGGCACTAACTGCAGGAATTGTTCCCCTATGAAGAAAATCTGGGTTCCCAAAAGTTGTGTTGAAAGTCTTCACGTGAATGTCCTCATGACACCACCTGTGAAGAACAGGAACCCCAGATCAAATTCTTCATATGGACCAAATTCTTCATATGGATCCAAGTCCTCTTATGGACCAAATTCTTCACATGGATCGAATTCCTCAAATGGATCAAAGTCCTCATATGATTATCATCGTGCTAACAACTCTGTCTCGCAGGGTAGAGCTAAGGGCTATGAATATGTGCATTATTCTTCAAACCATTATGTTCATAAGTCCTCGAAGAATTACTCTACTTATTCATATGCTTACCCTAACCCCTCTTATGTGAAACAAAATGGTTTGGCATCTTTGCCACCTTTCTCATATGGTGCTCGTAAAATGATGAACTCTTTGCCACCCCTCCAGATGTGGGTGGTGAAGAAAAAGAACTAATCTCTTCTGCAGGGTCAGGTCTCCAGACGTGCTTTAACGTCTGAAGAATTTGCTGGGGACCTGACAAAAATGCCTGAAAGGACGCAGGCAAATCATGATGAAATGAACTTTCATTTCACACGTCCCCATACTGCTATATATATGTTTTCTGCTTGATGAAATTCGTCTGATGAACTTGATATCATATTCTTCACTGATGAAGCATATGAGATTGTAAGTTACACTAATTCATCTGCAGGATGATCAACCCAAAACCACTGAGTGGGTCCTCGATAGTGGATGTACAAATCACATGACTGGTGACAAGAATCTATTGATGGATGCTCCCTTATCACCGTCACCTCTGAAGCATATCATCTTTGCTGACAAAGGCAAAAGTCAGGTATTGGGTCTTGGTAAGGTTGCTATCTCTAAGGATAAGCACATGGAAAAAGTCATGCTTGTTGAGTCCTTAGGATATAATCTCATGTCAGTCTCAATGCTTTGTGATCTTGATATGGTAATTGTCTTCGGCAAATATGCTGTGTTGTGATTATGGAAGCTGACAATTCCAAAGTCTTCGAAGGCTTTAGGAGAGGAGATCCGTATATTGTTGATTTCTCTACAGGACCACAACCAGCCGTGTGCCTACTTGCAAAAGCTTCAGAAGGCTGGCTATGGCATCGACAACTTGGTCACGCAGGCATGAGGAATTTGAACACGCTTGCGAAGAAGAAGCATGTCATTGGCATTGAGAATGTCAAATTCCTCAAGGATCACTTATGTGGAGCCTGTGAAGCTGGAAAAATGACCAAGGCCAAGCATCCAGCAAAGACTATCATGACCACTACCCGTCCATTCGAATTGCTTCACATGGACCTCTTCGAACCTAATCATTACTCAGCAGTCACTAATGATGCATCTCTATATGGTTTTGTCATTGTTGATGATTATTCTCGATATACATGGGTACACATTGTTACTTACAAACATGAAGTGCAGGAAGTCTTCAAACGATTTTCCTCGAGGGCTTCAACCAACTTTGGTGTGAAGATCAAGCATATCAGAAGTGACAATGGAACTGAGTTCTAGAATTCCGGTCTTGATGCTTATCTTGATGAACTTGGTATTACTCATGAGTTATCTGATCCCTATACTCCTCAGCAGAATGGCGTCATGGAGAGCAAGAATAGAACTCTTGTTGAGATGGCTTGCACTATGCTTGATGAATACAAAACGCCTCAGCGTTTTTGGATTGATGCAATTGATACTGCGTGCCACATCATCAACAGAGTATATCTTCACAAATTCTTCAAGAAGACTGCATATGAACTCCTCACTGACAAGAAACCCAATGTGAGTTATTTCAAAGTCTTCAGTGCAAAATGTTGGATTAGAGATCCTCACCACAACTCTAAATTTGCACCGAAAGCACATGAAGGTTTTATGCTTGGTTACGGAAAGGACTCGCACACCTACATAGTCTTCAACATTGTTCTTCACAAGATTGTTGACACTGTAGATGTGCGGTTCGATGAAACTAATGGCTCGCAAAGAGAGCACCTACCTTCTGTGTTAGATGAACCAGCACCTGAAGATGCTATCAAGCTCAAGGCAACTGAGGATGTCATTCCGACTGAAGAATCTGCTGAAGAATTCATTCCTGTTCATGAAGAACGTCGAGCTGATGCACCTGAAGAACATGATGAGGAAAATGGTGCTGAAGAAAATGCTGATCAAAATCCTCAGCGACAACCAACTCAAGTAGCGCACCAGGTCCTCTCACACGCTCAAAAGCTTCACATTTATCTAACTTTTGTGGGCACTATGCTTTTGTCTCTATCACAGAGCCCACTAAGGTAGATGAAGCATTTCTGGAGCCGGAGTGGATTCAGGCTATGCAAGAAGAATTACATCAGTTCGAGCTGAACAATGTCTCGGAATTGGTCAATCGCCCAGATCCTCGCAAGCATAATATCATTGGCACAAAGTGGATCTACCGCAACAAGCAAGATGAAAATGGCCTTGTGGTGAGGAATAAGGCACGACTAGTAGCTCAAGGCTACACACAGGTTGAAGGAATTGATTTTGATGAAACTTTTGCACCTATTGCTAGACTTGAGGCTATTCGCATATTACTTGCTTATGCTAACCATCATGATATCATCTTATATCAAATGGATGTGAAAAGTGCATTCCTCAATGGTAAGCTTGAGGAAGAAGTATATGTTGCTCAACCCCCAGGTTTTGAAGATCCCAAGAATCCTGACAAAGTCTTCAGACTCAATAAGGCTCTCTATGGCCTCAAGCAAGCCCATCGGGCGTGGTATGACACATTGAAGGAATTCTTCGTGAAGAATGGCTTCACACCCGGTTCACTCGACCCTACTCTCTTTACTAAATCATATGATGGTGAACTGTTTGTGTGCCAAATATACGTTGATGATATTATCGCTGTACTGACCAACGTTATAGTGATGAATTTGCCTATATGATGAGTGAAGAATATCAAATGTCTATGATGGGATAATTGAAATTCTTCTTAGGTCTTCAAATTCGTCAGCAGCGCAATGGCATATTCATATCTCAGGAGAAATACCTCAAAGATGTACTGAGGAAATTCAGCATGCAAGATTGCAAAGGCGTCAAAATTCCTATGCCCACAAATGGCCATCTATGCACTGATGAAAATGGTATTGACTTCGATCACAAGGTATACCGCTCCATGATTGGTTCCTTATTGTACTTATGTGCATCTAGGCCAGATATAATGCTTAGTGTTTGCATGTGTGCCCGATTTCAAGCTGCACCGAAGGAATCACACCATAAGGCTGTGAAGCATATTCTTCGATATCTAGCTCACACACCAACACTAGGATTATGGTACCCCAAGGGCTCTGCTTTTGATCTCATTGGATATTCTGACTCTGACTATGCTGGTGATCGTGTGGACCGCAAGTCAACATCTGGCACTTGTCATTTCCTCGGACGATCTTTGGTCTGTTGGTCCTCGAAGAAACAGAACTGCGTATCACTGTCTACTGCTGAAGCTGAATACATTGCTGCTGGCTCATGCTGTGCTCAACTGCTTTGGATGAAGCAAACCCTCAAGGACTATGGCGTCAACGTGAAGAATGTGCCTCTCCTCTGCGACAATGAGAGTGCCATCAAGATTGCTCACAACCCAGTTCAGCACTCGAAGACAAAGCACATCCAGATTCGTCATCATTTTCTTCATGATCATGTGTTGAAGGGCGACATCTCCATCGAGCATGTGAAGACTGAAGAACAGCTAGCTGATATCTTCACCAAGCCCTTGGATGAGAAGAGATTTAGCAAGTTGCGGTGTGAGCTAAATATCTTAGAATCTTCGAATGTTCTTTGAAAAGGACACACATCCTAACCCTTATGCAGAATTGATGACTTAGATGTGCAACACATGAAGAAACGTTTTTCTTCAATCAATGAAGAATAACACTCTAAGTGTGAAGAAATTAATGAAGAATTTGATTCTCAGAACCCTACGACAATTGTACGCGGTGTCTGAAATCATCATTCTTATACGGTGGGTCACGCCACCACAAAAAGTTGAAAATCTTCAATTTGAGTTTTTCCTCATTTTTGAAATTCTTCAGTTTTTCATATTCTTCAACTTTGCAAAATCTTCACTGTTTCCGACGTTTGTCTTTATTGGATATATATGAGTTTATGTCCTCTACACATTCACTTATGGCTATTTCTTCAAGTTGCGTTTTCTGCTAAGTGAATGTGATCGGACCCTTCCCCCTCTATGCTATACTCAACCCAATCTATTCACAAATTCTTCATGTGCGTTCTGATTGAAACTCGTTCAAAGTCTTCACTGTGTCCTTGTCAGCTGAAGAAATTGCGAACGAAACTTTAAAACAAATCTTATCCAGATTTTCGGTTTTACCGCTCAAACCGTTCCGCATCCCACGATGCATTATTTTATTCACCCACGATCTTACACGATCTCATCTGCACAGTACGTGGGTGACACATGTCGCGTGAAGAAGAAAGGGCAGGGGCATGTTCGTCCCAAAATCTTCGGGCGAACAGTTTTTACCGTGGCTATAAATACCCCTCTCCCTTCCTTACTTCATTTACTCCGCTCGGTCGCTGTCTCTCGCTCGAGCTCTCCTCAAACCCTAGCGCCGCCGCTACTCCATCGCCGCCGGTGAGGAAGAGCTTCACTGCCTCGACCTCGTCGCCGTCGTACTCGCGCCGGCTGCGGAAATCTTCACTCCGCCGCCGCCGTAGCTGTCTCCCTCTGCCAAGTTAGGGCGTGGGAGATCTAACTTGACGAACTTCACCGCTGTTCATCTCTGTTCGTCGTGTTCTTCAGTTCGGGTAATTAAAAGTCACTTTTATTACTCGCTTTGATTCTCAAACTTTTCTGAAAATCTTCAAAGGTGTTTTATTCTTCAAATCTTCACATATGAACACCTCACACACTGTATGCTCTTGATCCATCTCTCTAAGCACTCATTTCTTCAAGATTCCTCAATTGTGCGGATTTTCGATCTGTACAACTCTGGAACCTAAGACAAGAACGCTTAGTGAAATTCCTCAAGGCTCAACTGGTCAAATTCCTCAAAACTTGTCTTTTCGAAAAATCTTCTGAGAACGCATATGACCTCTCCAAATTCCTCGCACCTACACTCTGTTCACAGGTACTCATGTCCGCTGCTGAATCACTAGGTTCTCATCAACTTAACTCATTTGCAGCGTTCCTCGAAGAAAAACTGCATACTTCTTCAGAGTGTTCAATTGTTCAAATTCCTCATCTGAAGAAAATGGCTGAAGGAAAGAGACCGCAGAAAGGAGGAAAGAAACCGGAGGTCATGACTGCTTTCGAGATCCCTGATGAAATATACAAGGATTATTGCACACCTGATGAAGCCAAGTTTGGCAAAGAAAACAAGAATCAGCGCAAAGTGCGCATTCAGAGGATTGAACGAAGATGGGCACGAGAATGGAGGGAATATCGATATGTTACTCCAAAGTACATGAAGAAATTCGCCTTAAATCCTCCATGCCCAAGAGCTCCATTGGCACCTGGCCAAGTCGCTGATCCCACTAGCATCAAAAGTGGTGAAGACTTTCCTGAAGAATGGGCTAGGTGCCAAGCAAAATTGGCAAGACAAGCCAAGGAGGCAATGAGGAAATTTAATGAGGATTCTGCTGCTGCCGCCGCCACTGAGACCTCGGTCAAGCCGAGGAAATCAATGCCGAAGAAGCCTGCTCGCAGCCAAGTGCTTCACCATCAGCGCCCTCACGGCCAAGTTCCTCAGCCGCGCCCTCACGGCAAATTCCTCAGACTAGTGCTCCTCCACCAAAGTCCTCAGTAGCTCCCTCCAAGTCCTCAACTCCTGTGCATCTGGCTACATGTCAAAGGACTCAGGGTTTCTCAATTGCGTCTGGTGTCTCAGTGAGTTCCTCAGCTGCACCAATGTCCTCATCAGGCCCCACTCTGCTGAAGACAAAAGCAACAGCTGGACGCGGTCCTCGGCCAAGTCCAAGAAAGAAACAGGTTGCGTTCCAAGTGCCCTCTGATGACGAGGCTTCTGATGAAGAACTTGCAGAAATCATCAGAGATAGACAAGCAAAGGCCGCCAGAGCCAAAGGAACACTTGTGCCTCTGCTTCTGGATCCAAAGAAGATCCTCGACTACATTGACTTATGGCATCAGGATCCAAACACTCCAATGCCCGATCTGCCTCTGACTCCTGGTCAAAGTCATATGCTGACCCATTTCATCTCTCAAGAGAAATGGAAGTTTGAAAAGGCTCGTGAGATAAAGAGAGCACAAGCTAGAAAGGAGAAGCTTCTGAAGAAGAACGTTGTCAGACTAACTCCTGAAGAACTTCTCAAGGCTCAATCTGAGATCCAAGCCCTCAGCAAGGACTTCGATGCATACAATGCTGATTGGCAAGGAGCCAAAGTGAGATTCGTCAATTTGACGAAGAAAATGACAACTGTTGCAGCCCCATCGCAACAAGAAAATCCTCAGGCTGCAGACTCTGCTCAGCCTGCTGAAGAACATGCCAGCACTGCTGATGACTTTCAGCCTGCTGATGAGAATGCAAGTTCCAGGGCTGATGACTCCATTCCAGCCACTAAAGAAATTCCCAGGGCATCCACTAGTGGTGCGCCTGAAGAAACTGAAGAGATCAGGGCAACTGCACCTGTTGCGCCTGAAGAAAATGAACCACAGTCCTCAGCTCCTCCTGCGCCAACACCAACTCCAATTCTTCCTTCTGCTTATGAAGTGAAGAAGACCAAGGCTGCAGAGCGAGCTGCAGTGAAGAAAAGGAAGGCATCAGCTGCGTCAAATTCTTCGGCCGCGAAGAAAATGAAGCCAATGACCAGCTCGCTTGAAAATCCCATTGATGCCGTTCCCATTTCCTCCATGTCATCTAAGGAAATTGTTCCTTATGGAGAAAACTACAAGATCCCAAGCGGATCTGATGAAGAAAATCATTCTGTTGCTACCTCAGAGCAGTTTGATGAAGAAATTGAAGTGGAAACATTCCCTTCAACGCCAGTCGTTTCCTCACCTATGCCTCAGTTCACAGCTGAAGAGGCTGGTGTTGAGGAAATTGAAAAAGAAGAAGAAGATGTGGATATTGGATGCACTACACCAGTGATGAACGATGACTTTTGGGAAAGTCAGCATCCCAATACTCCTCTCTTCACTCCTATTCAACAAATTCCTCAGTCCCCGGCTACAACTGTTCAAATGGGCTCTGAAGAAACTCATCCCACATCGTCTGTTCATGAAGAAATTCCAGCCGCTAGTGCTGAAGAACCTGCAGCTGATCCCCAAACTGCACAAGAAGAGGAACCAGAAATTCCTCAGCCTGAAGCACCTGAGATCGCGATTCCTGAGGTTGTGCTGCAAATCACTGACACTCCTCTGCCCAAACCAAAGAATCCGTTCTCTAGCAAGCAAAAATTCAAGGCTGAAGACTTCTTTTCTGAGCATGTGTTCTTCACTGATTACAATCCATATGACTCTGCTCGCATAAGGAAGAGACGTTTCTGGACTGCTACTCAAGCCAACTTCTATTCCTCAGTGCTCTTTGACAAGGACAAAATCTTCGATCATGAACATATTCCTCATGTGGATATGGAATCTCTGCCGTGCTTCGAGCCAGTTCTCCGAGTTATTCACGATGCAGGACTACTGAATTTCTGCACTGATATCTGTGATTGGAATGAAGAACTCATTCTTCAGTTCTATGCCACTTTGCATATCACCGGAGATGCTGAAGATGTCAATTCATGGGTGCTGGATTGGATGACAGAAAACACTCACTATAAGGCACCAGCAACTGAATTGCTTCGTGTCCTTCCTCTTGATCCTCCTCATGCCAGCGCACGTTGCATCTACAATGACCGCGAACTGACAGATCATTATATGCAAGTGCTTATGAAGCCTTTGAAGCCAGGGCAGGCCCCACGAACCAAATTCCTCGTCAAGGAATTGCTATATGTGCCTCGGACTGTCTATCGCATCCTGACGAAGACAATGAGTCCTATCAAAGGCCACGACTCAAATGATGAAGATGTCGTTGGCATCATGAAGAACATGCTTTTCAACATCATTCATGGCGTTCCCGTCAACTTCCATGATTTCTTCATGAGGACTCTGGCTAATGTTGCTATGTCACCTTTTGAGCTGAAGCCCTATGCGCCTTGGATTATGAGATTCATAAGGGCAAGATCTTCACTGAATTACAAGGCTGACACTCTGAACCATGGTAGCTACTTGCCGCCCATTGAAGTCCTCAAGCGACCAGTTTCATCATCTGATGATAAGGGCAAGGCAGCTGCTGTGATCGATGAAGGCACTCGTCCATTGGATGGTCAATTCCGTCTAGCTACATCTTACTCCACCAATGACGATTCTGCAACACATGACACTGCCGCAAATACATCAGCCAAGCAAAAGCCTCAAGCAACAGCACCCAGGGTGATGACTGACCGTGAGTTACTCCTCAGTCTTCATCAGAAGGTTGATCGCAATCACAAATGGGTGAAGCGTCAGTTTGCTGCAATTCTTCACAACATGACCTCAACCCATAATGCAGTGAAGAAAAATCAGTATCACCTTCATGAAACCCTCAACCGCACCTGGGCTGTTCTCACTCATGTATATTCCGCGGAAGAACTGAAGACTATGGGTCTCCAGGAAGCATTTGACTGGTCTGCACCACCTCCGAAGAAATTCAAGAGAGTCAAAGTTCCTGATCTGGTGGCCAGCTCTTATTCTTCATCGCGTGAAACTGATGAACATGAAGATTTGGACGACACTGCGGCAGGCCCTACTTCAACGAACAACCCCGACAATGCTGGCGCTCCTCCATCGACTTGAAATTCTTCAGGGGCGTTAGTCCTCAGTTTTGATCCTTTTGGTCATTTGATGACAAAGGGGGAGAAATCTGAGTTAGTCTTCAAGCGGGTTTATATTATGGGCGTTTTGTTAAGTTACAACTCTCGTTCTTCCGAAACTTTTTATTGGATCGAGTTGTAATCTTAAATCCGATGGTGCCCTGATACTTTTGGATGGTGCATGGTGCTCTGACTTTGATGCACTGTGCTCTGATACTTTTGATGTGTTATTCTGCATGCCTATTCCTCGTTAATATTATTGCACGCATGCTGAATCTCATCAGGCACCATATTTCATCATGCATTTCAAATTCTTCATATTATATATCAAATGCGTGTATGAATTACAAGATATAGGGGGAGATCTCCATGATTCAATTCTTCAAATGTGCATTGCCTCAAAAGCAAATTCCTCACTATGCACATATTCAGGGGGAGTTCTTCTATATCTTGCAATCAAATTCCTCAATATCAGTATTTACACTTCATATGTTTATCCCCGTTGAAAACTTAACCTATGTTGTCATCAATCACCAAAAAGGGGGAGATTGTAAGTGCATCTAGTGCCCCTTAGTGATTTTGGTGTATTGAAGACTTATAGGTTAAGTGACTGATGCGTTTGTGAGTGTACACAGGTCTATAAGTCTATGAGGAGTTTGATATTTACAGAGAAAGTCGACCCCTAAAAATGAAGTTCTTCGACTGAAGACTTTGATATTCTGAAGACTTTCTGAAGACTTTGAAAGTGAAGAAATTGGTGTGACCTTGAAGACTTGGTATTCATTCGAGGAATATGAAGCGTGAAGACTTTTGTTTTCGTAGTTTCATTTTCTCTTTCTTGAGTCATAGGAAACACCGTACTGTTAAAGGGGGTCGAGGAAATACTAAGGAAAAATTTCCATGTGATGCTCAACTCAAAATCCTACACCTACCAATCCCTTCGAGTGAAGCCATTGGAAATCTCATACAGTTCAGTCAATTTCTTCAGTGACAGAGACGCAGTTCTTCTGGTCACTGAGGACTTTGCTCTGACTGAGGAGTTAGGAATTCGCCAGTGCGAATTGCCTACACAGTGAGGAACATGATAGCCCTGAGGAATTTGAGAGTCAAATTTCCGACCGTTGCTGTGCTGCGCGCCGGCTGTCCAAAATATCTTATCCACCTAACGGTCATATCATTGAAGGGCATTTATGTCTTATCATGTCGGGCTGCTCCCTAGGCTATAAATAGCCGCCCCCTACAACCACTAGTTGGTTGGCTGCTCCGAGAGAACTTGACACTTGTCATTTGAGAGCAACCCATCCTCCGAGGACTTTGAGCGAAAATCATCAAGTGAGGAAAATCCCAAAACGTAACCCCCACAAACCCAAGTGATTGAGCATCACTGAAGAAATTGATCCTGCGTGGATCCGACGCTTGTTACCTTTGAAGACTGTGCTTCTTCCAGACGGTTAGGCGTCAAGGTCTAGAGCATCCAAGAGGAATTGTGGATCGCCGAGTGACCAAGTCTGTGAAGGTTTGGAAGTCACCTGAAGACTTACCATGAGTGATTGGACGAGACCTGCGTGGTCTTAGTTCAAGGAGAATACGGTGAGGAATGGGTGTCCTGAGTTGCGGCTCAGAGACTGGGTGTCTGGGACTGCGTGTCCTCGAGTTTAAATACTCAGCCGCTCCAACCAGACGTACAACTGAGACAGCAGTTGGAACTGGTTTACCAAATCATTGTCTTCACCACCTAACTGGTTCTATTTCCTCAACTCTTTCATTTCCTCATGACTGTGTTGTATGTTGTTCATATCTGTGCTTGAAGACTTTGACTGAAGACTTTCACAAATTCCTCAGTTCAATTTCTTCAGTCTGTTTGTCTTCATCTTGTTATCATGTGTTTACGCTTTATGTACTCTGTGCTAGTCTTCATTTCATCATGATGACTATGTTTGTATCCTGTTATGTGTACTTCTGAGTACTTATTCCGCTGCAAGTAGTTCTTCGCTAAGGAATTTCCTCACCAGCAAATTCCTCAGTGAAGAATTCATAAAAATCGCCTATTCACCCCCCTCTAGTCGATATAACGCACTTTCAACAACACTGGAGCTATTGCACTTGCCAAGGAGCCCAGGTTTCACATGAAGACCAGGCACATCAAGCGTCCCTTCAACTCCATCCGTGAAAATGTTCAAGATGGAGACATAGATATTTGTAAAGTACATACAGACCTGAATGTAGCAGATCCGTTGACTAAACCTCTCCCTAGGGCAAAACATGATCAACACCAGGACGCAATGGGTGTTCGATACATCACAATGTAACTAGATTATTGACTCTAGTGCAAGTGGGAGACTGTTGGAAATATGCCCTAGAGGCAATAATAAAATGGTTATTATTATATTTCTTTGTTCATGATAATTGTCTATTGTTCATGCTATAATTGTATTATCCGGAAATCGTAATACATGTGTGAATACATAGACCACAACAAGTCCCTAGTGAGCCTCTAGTTGACTAGCTCGTTGATCAACAGATAGTCATGGTTTCCTGACTATGGACATTGGATGTCATTGATAACGGGATCACATCATTAGGATAATGATGTGATGGACAAGACCCGATCGTAAGCATAACACAAAGATCGTGTAGTTCGTTTCGCTAGAGCTTTTCCAAATGTCAAGTATCATTTCCTTAGACCATGAGATTGTGCAACTCCCGGATACCGCAGGAGTGCTTTGGGTGTGCCAAACGTCACAACGTAGCTGGGTGACTATAAAGGTGCACTAGGGGTATCTCCGAAAGTGTCTGTTGGGTTGGCACGAATCGAGACTGGGATTTGTCACTCCATATGACGGAGAGGTATCTCTGGGACCACTCGGTAATGCATCATCAAATGAGCTCAATGTGACCAAGTGTCTGGTCACGGTATCATGCATTACGGTACGAGTAAAGTGACTTGCCGGTAACGAGACTGAACAAGGTATTGGGATACCGACGATCGAGTCTCGGGCAAGTAACGTACCAATTGACAAAGGGAATTGTATACGGGATTGATTGAATCCTTGACATCATGGTTCATCCGATGAGATCACCGAGGAGCATGTGGGAGCCAGCATGGGTATCCAGATCCCGCTATTGGTTATTGACCGGAGAGGCGTCTCGGTCATGTTTGCATGTCTCCCGAACCCGTAGGGTCTACACACTTAAGGTTTGGTGATGCTAGGGTTGTAGAGATATGAATATGCAGTAACCCGAAAGTTGTTCGGAGTACCGGATGAGATCCCGGACGTCACGAGGAGTTCTGTAATGGTCCAGAGGTGAAGAATTATATATAGGAAGTGCAGTTTCGGCCATCGGGAAAGTTTCAGGGGTCACCGGTATTGTACCGGGACCACCGGAAGGGTCCCGGGGGTCCACCGGGTGGGGACACCTATCCCGGAGGGCCCCGTGGGCTGAAGTGGGGAGGGGAACCAGCCCCTGGTGGGCTGGTGCGCCCCCCCTTGGGACCCCTGCGCCTAGGGTTGGAAACCCTAGGGTGGGGGGGCGCCTCCACTTGCCTTGGGGGGCAAGCCTCCCCCCTGGCCGCCAACCCCCCCTTGGAGATCCCATCTCCAGGGCCCCCCCCATTGGGGACCCTATATAAAGAGGGGGGAGGGAGGGCAGCCGCACCCTTGCACTTGGCGCCTCCCTTCCCCCTTGCTACACCTCTCCCTCCCGCAGACGCTTGGCGAAGCCCTGCCGGGATCCCTGCTGCATCCACCACCACGCCGTCGTGCTGCTGGATCTTCATCAACCTCTCCTTCCCCCTTGTTGGATCAAGAAGGAGGAGACGTCACGCTGACCGTACGTGTGTTGAACGCGGAGGTGTTGTCCGTTCAGCGCTAGGATCTCCGGTGATTTGGATCACGACGAGTACGACTCCCTCAACCCCGTTCTCTTGAACGCTTCCGCTCGCGATCTACAAGGGTATGTAGATGCACTCTTCTCTCTCGTTGCTGGATGAACTCCTAGATTGATCTTGGTGAATGTAGGAAAAAAATTTATTTTATGCAACTTTCTCCAACAGCCTTCACCTAGGCCCAAACAATGGTGAAGTGTCATGTAGTCAACGCTCACATAACACCATTAGAGGAGAGACAACATACATCTCATCAAAATATCGAATGAATACCAAATTTACATGACTACTTATAACAAGACTTCTCCCATGTCCCTAGGAACAAACGTAACTACTCACAAATCATATTCATGTTCATAATCAGAGGGGTATTAATGTGCATAAAGGATCTGAACATACGATCTTCCACCGAATAAACCAACTAGCATCAACTACAAGGAGTAATCAACACTACTAGCAACCCATAGGTACCAATCTGAGGTTTTGAGACAAAGATCAGATACAACAGATGAACTAGGGTTTGGGAGGAGATGGTGCTGGTGAAGATGTTGATGAAGATTGACCACCTCTCCATGAGAAGGTCGATGGTGATGACGATGGCGACGATTTCCCCCTCCCGGAGGGATGTTTCCCCGGTAGAACAGCTCTGCCAGAGCCCTAGATTGGTTCCGCCAAGGTTCCGCCTTGAGACGGCGGCGCTTCATCCCGAAAGCTTCCTTATGATTTTTCCAGGGAAAAAGACACCATATACCGTAAGATGGGCATCGGGGGGCTGCTAGGTGGCGCACGGGGCAGGGGGCGCGCCCTCCACCCTCGTGGACAGTGGGAGCCCCCCTTATGGTGCTTTCTTCGCCCATTTTTTTTGATATATTCCAAAACTGACTTTTGTGTAGTTTCGGGACTTTTGGAGTTGTGCAGAAAAGGTCTCTAATATTTGCTCCTTTTCCAACCCAGAATTCCAGATGCCGGCATTCTCCCTCTTCATGTAAACCTTGTAAAATAAGAGAGAAAAGGCATAAGTACTGTGACATAATGTGTAGTAACAACCCATAATGCAATAAATATCGATATAAAAGCATGATGCAAAATGGACGTATCACTAGATGGCTTCCTCTCTCTCTCTATCTTGATTCTCAATACAAAAGATCCATATGATGTAAGTCTTTTTGTGGTGTGTTTGTCGGGATCCGATGAACTTTGAGTTTATGATTAGATCTATGTTCTTTTCCATGAAAGTTATTTGAGTCTTTTTTGATCTCTTATATGCATGACTGATTATAGCCTCGCATTTATTCTCTGATATTTGGGTTTTGTTGGGCCAACTCAATCTATTTATCTTGCAATGGGAAGAAGTGCTTTGGGATGGGTTCGATCTTACGGTGCTTGATCCCATTGATAGAAGGGGAAACGGCATGTATGTATCGTTGCTATTAAGGATAACAAGATGGGGTATATTTCTACATAAATAGATCTTGTCTACATCATGTCATCGTTCTTATTGCATTACTCTGTTTTTCCATGAACTTAATACACTAGATGCATGCTGTATAGCGGTCGATATGTGGAGTAATAGTAGTAGATGCAGGCATCAGTCGGTCTACTAATCTTGGACATGATGCCTATATAATGATCATTGCCTGGATATCATCATGATTATTTGAAGTTCCATCAATTGCCCAACAGTAATTGTTTTCCCACCGTTTGCTATTTTTCTCGAGAAGCCACTAGTGAAACCTATGGCCCCCGGGTCTCTTCTTTAATATATTTGCCTTCGTGATCTAATTTCCTTTGCTTTTATTTTCAGTTCTATTAAACCAAAAATACAAAGAATACCTTGTTGCACTTTATTTTATTTGCGACCTACTTATCCTATCTATTACAACTTTATCACGTCTCCGCGCCAATTTCTGGCACCTTTACCCGAAAGGGATTGACAACCCCTTTAATACGTCGAGTTGCGAGTATTTGTTATTTGTGTGCAGGGGTTGTTTACATTGTGTTGCCTGGTTCTCCTACTGGTTTGATAACCTTGGTCTCATCACTGAGGGAAATACCTACCGTCGTTGTGCTGCATCATCCCTTCCTATTTGGGGAAATACCGACGTAGTTCTAGCAGGCATCAAAAGGAATTGCTGGCGTCGTTGCCGAGGAGACATCATCAACATCAACTAGGTTCCTAATCACAAATCTCATCTCCTTGCAATTTACATTATTTGCCATTTGCCTCTCATTTTCATCTCCCCCACTTCACAAAAAACTAACGTCTTATTTGCCTTCTTTTTCATTTGTCTTTTTCTCGTCAGATCTCTTGTCTACTTTGTCGCTTTGTCTCAAGAAAAAAAATACCAAAAACATGTGTGCTTGTGTTACCATGTGCCTTTTATTTGCTTGCTAAAAACCTATTGATATGGATCCCCATCTACTTGCTAATATTTTCAAAAGATCCAATTATGATGAACCAATTGATAGTGAGTTAAGTTCACTAGATTATCTTTATGATGTTTTAGTTGAGATTTATGAATCTGAAAATTGTGATGAAGTGTTAAATGAAGGAACTTATAAAGCGATTCATGATAGCTCTGTGAATGAAAAGCATGGTTGCAATGATGTTATTATAAATTTTATTAATGTCAATTGTGTTAGTGACATGCAAAACCCCAAGCCTGGGGATGCTTGTTATGTTATGTCCACTACTTATTGCAATGATCATGATTGGGGTGATAATGATTCTTATGATCTTAAAATTTTGTTTGAGCCTCATGATGAATATGCTATTGATAATAATTTTGGCAATAGTGTTGAAAGTGGGTCTGGAAGAGTGTCAACTTTAGGTGAAAATAACCCCACATATTTGGAGAGTGTTCAATCTTGTGAAATTTTTGATAAAAGTGGGCTTGAAGAGGTCATGACTTTATTTGACGATAATCCCACTATTTTGGAAGAGTGTAAACTTTGCATGCATTTGGATCATGAAGAGAATATTTTATGTGATGGTTATATTGTTGAATTTGATTATGATCCCACATGGAATTATTATGAGAGAGGAAAATATGGTTGTAAAAATTTTGATGTTACTAAATTACCTCTCATTATGTTGAGATTGTCAATATTTTACTCCTCTCCTTTGCATATGATAGATATTTCTTATCTTGATAACTTGTTTGCTTATAAAATTCATATGCATAGGAAGTATGTTAGACTTAAATGTGTTTTTCACATGTTTTATGATGCTCTCTTTGCGTTTCAATTATTATCTTTCATGTGAGCATCAATAAAATTATGCCTAGCTAGGGGCGTAAAACGATAGCACTCGTTGGGAGGCCACCCAACTTGTATCTTTTTGCTTTTTGGTTTTATTGTTGTTTTCAATAAAATACCCAATTATGCATCTTATTAGATGTGTTTTTGTGGTTTAAATTAGTGTCTGTGCCAAGCAAAGCCTTTGGGATGATTTCGGTGAGAGTTGATTTGATCTTGCTGAAAAACAAAAACTTTTACGCTCACAAAAATATATTTCGTTTTTAACAAAAGAG
Organism: Triticum aestivum; assembly: GCF_018294505.1. Lineage (NCBI taxonomy): Eukaryota > Viridiplantae > Streptophyta > Magnoliopsida > Poales > Poaceae > Triticum > Triticum aestivum. Next base: position 229,253,225 of record NC_057801.1, read on the forward strand.
TGATTTTGAGTTGATTATTTTTGCAAAAGATTAATAAACAAATTATTCATGTCATCCTAATTTTTCATAATTTTTGGAGTTACAGAAGTATTCAAAGTAGTCAGATTTCTATAGATTGTTATGTTCTTGACATATTCTGTTTTCTTTGCGTTGTGTGCTTGTTTTGATGATTATATGGTTTTCTTTAAAGATTTTTTGCCATAGAAAAGTTGAAATACATTAGATATAATGCAAAAATAAAATATGAATGAGTTTGCAACAATACTTATAGTAGTGGTTTACTTTCTTATACTAACGGATCTCACGAAGGTTTTGTTGAGTTTTGTGTGATTGAAGTTTTCAAGTTTTGGGTGATCTTACGATGGATGAGGGAATTAGTATTAGCAAAAGGCTAAGCTTGGGGATGCCAGAGGCACCCCAAGACAATATTCAATAAGTAGCAAGCAACTAAGCTTGGGGATGCCCCTGAGTGGCATCCCCTCTTTCTTCTAGCAACCATCAGTATTTTACTTGGAGCTATATTTTTATTCGTCGCATATTATGAGTTTTGCTTGGAGCGTCTTGTATGATATGAGTCTTTGCTTGTTTTGCTTTGTGTTTTAAGTCTTGAATCCTTGCTGGAAACACCTTTTTGAGAGAGCCAAAAATTATGCTAAGCTTGCTCCTATGCTTCACTTAAATTTTTAGAGCCCTGGAATTGCTCTAGTGCTTCACTCATACCTTTTTGAGCACGATGTGCTTTGTTTTTGAAGAAATCTCTCATGCTTCACTTAGATTTATTTAGGAGTTAGTACTTTTTTAAGAAATTCTCTCTTGCTTCACTTAGATTATTTTGAGAGAAAGAAATATTATGCTCATGTTCTTCACTTAAATTTGTTCGAGCTTATTAAAAGCAACATATGAAAATAGTCCCAAAGTGATAGATATCCAATGAGGCTATAATAAAAACTTTCATGAAGATCATTGGACAAAATAAACTTGGTTCTTAATAATGGTTTTGAGATATGATGATGTGATATGTGAGTCATGTTGATGAGTAATTATGCTTTAGTAAGAATATTGGTGTTAAGGTTTGTGATTCCCTATGCAAGCACAAAAGTCAATAGTTATGCAATGAAATTACATCCTACTTGTGGTGCATTATTCGGTGTTACTTCTGCTTAATGCTTGGGTACGAGATTTTTTGTTTCTTTGTTGGTCGCTTCCCAATCTTTTTGCTAGCCTTCATTTTGCACTAAGTACGATCACTACTTGTGCATCCAAAATCCTTTAAATCAGTTTTGCCATATGAGTCTACTGCACCTACCTATATGCGGTATTTCCGTGCCATTCAAAGCAAATTTGCATGTGCCATCTCTAATTTTCAAAATAAATTTCTCTTTTGTGTGCTCGTACCGCTCGCGAGGCGGCGAGGGGTGGCCGGTGCTTTCCATGCTAGATGTGTTATTCTCACGATGAGTGTTTATTCATTTGTCATTGCATGAGAGTACGACAAAGGTATTAGGGATGCCCAGTCCCGAAATGGAAAATGAATTTACTTTATGTTGTCAAATAAAAAATTCCTTTGAAAGTGTTGGTATGGAGGGCACCCACGGATACGGTTAGCTATGGAAAGTGAAAGTATGGTCGAAAAAGGAATAAACTATATTTTCTGTTTGGGAACCGCCTATGGTGTATTTAGCATGGAAAGTATTGGGAACTCTAAGTTGTTTTCGTTGGTGGGAAAAGTATGCTTCCCAAAATGTTTTTATCTCTCAATTTTTGCTTTGAGCTTTGGCACCTCTACAAATACCTACTTCCCTCTGTGAAGGGCCTTTCTAACATTTTTTGTGTTCTATTAATAGATTATGACAAGTATATTTCACGACATTCCCATGGGAAATGTATTGTATTAGTATATTATGACAAATTCATGGCAAATGTGGTATCTTTGTTTTTTATTGCATTTTTGTTAAACTTAGCATGGCAAAATTTCAAAAATATCATGGCAATTTATTGACACCTAATTTTTGCTATGGCAGATCTGCTTCTTTTATTTTTGGTTCACCTTTTTTATTTAGCATTTTTGTCATGACATCTTTTTGTTTGCATTCCAGAGAAAATGTAATTTCTCTAATTGTGACATGGAAAATCCATAAACATTTTTTTAAACATAGCATTTTCATATGGTCCACATGGCAATTTTATTTAGAAAATCAACTTTGTCACAAGGCATTTTATGGATACCTAAGCTTTTATAATATATATATATATATATATATATATATATATTCACATTAAAATACCTAAGCTTTACTCCCTATTTTGAAAGAACAATATCCATAATTAGCCACCCTTTTCAAAGAACAAATGCCTAACTTTTCCCATTTGTCCTTCTACAAATTCCAAAAAAGTTACCATGTTATTTTAGAGAACATATTTTGTGAGTTTAGACAATGGTAGTTTTTGTTGTAGGTAGCATGACATGTTTATTAATTAGACTATGGCAACATTATTAATTATAACATTTTACTTTTATTGTTGTAGCACATGGCAATTTTATTCTTTAGACGGTGGCATTTTTATTAATTATACCATGGCAAATTTTTATGTTTTAGACCATGGTAATTTTATTGTAGATACCATGGCAATTTATCTTTTTACCATGGCATTTTTTGTTTAATTAGGCCATGGTAGTTTCAATTTGTAGGTAGCATGACAATTTCATTCTTTACATAAAGGAAAATTTTCTTTTATTTAGGTCATGGGATTTCCATCATTTAGACCATGGTAATTTTATTGTAGCTAGGATGGCATTTTTATTTTATACCATGGCCTTTCATTTATTTATTTATGTATTTGGACTATGGTAGTCCCAATTTTAGGTACCATGGCCTATTTTCTACTCCCTCTAATCCAGAAATAGTGTCGCAGATTCAATTTGAATTTGAACTACAGTAGAACTAAAGGCACGACAATTTTGGGATCAGAGGGAGTCCTATTTAGATCATGGTGTTTATATCGTTTAGACCATGCTAATTTAGTTTTAGCTAGGACAGCCTTTTTATTTTTATACCATGACATATATTTGTTTAATTACACTATGGTAGTTCCAATTTTAGGTAGCATGGCAAATTTGTACTTTGAGATCATGGCATTTAAATCATTTAGACCATGGTAATTTTTATTGTAGTCTACCACAGTATGTTGGGGAACGTTGCAGAAAATGAAATTTTTCTACGCTTCACCAAGATCAATCTATGGAGTCATCTAGCAACGAGAGAGAGGAGTGAATCTACATACCCTTGTAGATCACGCGCGGAAGCGTTCAAGAGAACGGGGTTGAGGGAGTCGTACTCGTCGTGATCCAAATCACCGATGATCCTAGTGCCGAACGGATGGCACCTCCGTGTTCAACACACGTACGGTTGGGAAGACGTCTCCTCCTTCTTGATCCAGCAAGGGGAAGGGAGAGGTTGATGGTGATCCAGCAGCACGACGGCGTGGTGGTGGAAGTAGCAGCGATCTCGGCAGGGCTTCGCCAAGCTCTACGAGAGGGAGAGGTGTTGCAGAGGGAGAGGGATGCGCCAGGAGCAGGGGTGCGGCTGCCCTCCCTCCCCCCCCCCCTCTTTATATAGGGGCCAGGGGCGCCGGCCCCCTAGAGATTGGATCTCAAGGGGGGCGGCGACCAAGGAGGTGGCTTGCCCCCCAAGCCAAGTGGGGCGCCCCCACCCCTAGGGTTTCCAACCCTAGGCGCACGGGGGCCCAAAGGGGGGGCACACCAGCCCACCAGGGGCTGGTTCCCCTCCCACTTCAGCCCATGGGGCCCTCCGGGATAGGTGGCCCCACCCGGTGGACCCCGGGACCCTTCCGGTGGTCCCGGTACAATACCGGTGACCCCCGAAACTTTCTCGATGGCCGAAACTAGACTTCCTATATATAATTCTTCACCTCCGGACCATTCCGGAACTCCTCGTGACGTCCGAGATATCATCCGGGACTCCGAACAACTTTCGGGTTACCGCATACTAGTATCTCTACAACCCTAGCGTCACCGAACCTTAAGTGTGTAGACCCCACGGGTTCGGGAGACATGCAAACATGACCGAGACGACTCTCCGGCCAATAACCAACAGCGGGATCTGGATACCCATGTTGGCTCCCACATGTTCCACGATGATCTCATCAAATGAACCACGATGTCGAGGATTCAAGTAATCCTGTATACAATTCCCTTTGTCAATCGGTACGTTACTTGCCCGAGATTTGATCGTCAGTATCCCAATACCTCGTTCAATCTCGTTATCGGCAAGTCACTTTACTCGTACCGTAATGCATGATCCCGTGACCAACCACTTAGTCACTTTGAGCTCATTATGATGATGCATTACCGAGTGGGACCAGAGATACCTCTCCGTCATATGGAGTGACAAATCCCAGTTTCGATCCGTGTCAACCCAACAGACACTTTCGGAGATACCTGTAGTATACCTTTATAGTCACCCAGTTACGTTGTGACATTTGGTACACCCAAAGCACTCCTACGGTATCCGGGAGTTACACGATCTCATGGTCTAAGGAAATGATACTTGACATTGGAAAAGCTCTAGCAAACAAACTACACGATCTTGTGCTATGCTTAGGATTGGGTCTTGTCCATCACATCATTCTCCCAATGATGTGATCCCGTTATCAATGACATCCAATGTCCATGGTCAGGAAACCATGACCATCTATCGATAAACGAGCTAGTCAACTAGAGGCTCACTAGGGACATGTTGTGGTCTATGTATTCACACATGTATTACGATTTCCGGATAACACAATTATAGCATGAATAAAACACAATTATCATGAACGAGGAAATATAATAATAACCATTTTATTATTGCCTCTAGGGTATATTTCCAACAGTCTCCCACTTGCACTAGAGTCAATAATCTAGTTACATTGTGATGAATCGAACACCCATAGAGTTCTGGTGTTGATCATGTTTTGCTCATGGAAGAGGTTTAGTCAATGGATCTGCGACATTCAGATCCTTATGCACTTTGCAAATATCTATGTCTCCATCTTGAACATTGTCACGAATGGAGTTGAAGCAACGCTTGATGTGCCTGGTCTTCTTGTGAAACCTGGGCTCCTTGGCAAGGGCAATAGCTCCAGTGTTGTCACAGAAGAGTGTTATCGGCCCCGGCGCATTAGGTATGACTCCTAGGTTGGTGATGAACTCCTTCACCCATATTGCTTCATGCGCTGCCTCCGATGCTGCCATGTACTCCGCTTCACATGTAGATCCCGCCACCACGCTTTGCTTGCAACTGCACCAGCTTACTGCCCACCATTCAAAATATACATGTATCCGGTTTGTGACTTAGAGTTTGTCGAAGCTAGCATCGACGTAACCCTTTACGACGAGCTCTTCATCACCTCCATATATGAGAAACATATCCTTAGTCCTTCTTAGGTATTTCATGATATTCTTGACCGCTGTCCAGTGTTCCATGCCGGGATTACTTTGGTACCTTCCTACCAAACTTACGGCAAGGTTTACATCAGGTCTGGTACACAGCATGGCATACATGATAGACCCTATGGCTGAGGCATAGGGGATGACACTCATCTTTTCTCTATCTTCTGTCGTGGTCGGACATTGAGCTGAGCTCAATTTCACACCTTGCAATACAGGCAAGAATCCCTTCTTGGACTGATCCATATTGAACTTCTTCAATATCTTATCAAGGTATGTGCTTTGTGAAGACCTATGAGGCGTCTCGATCTATCTCTATAGATCTTGATGCCTAATATGTAAGCAGCTTCTCCAAGGTCCTTCATTGAAAAACACTTATTCAAGTACGCCTTAATGATGTCCAAAAGTTCTATATCATTTCCCATCAAAAGTATAATATGAGAAATGCTATAGAGCTCCCACTCACTTTCTTGTAAACGCGGGCTTCTCCATAAGTCTGCATAAACCCAAACGCTTTGATCATTTCATTAAAGCGAATGTTCCAACTCCGAGATGCTTGCACTAGCCCATAGATGGAGCGCTGGAGCTTGCATACCTTGTTAGCATTCTTAGGATCGACAAAACCCTCCGGCTGCATCATATACAGTTCTTCCTTAAGATGACCGTTAAGGAATTCCGTTTGACGTCCATTTTCCATATCTCATAATCATGGTATGCGGCAATTGTTAACATGATTCGGATGGACTTCAGCTTCGCTACGGGAGAGGAAGTCTCATCGTAGTCAACCCCTTGAACTTGTTGATAACCCTTAGCGACAAGTCGAGCTTTATAGATGGTAACATTACCATCCGCGTCCGTCTTCTTCTTAAAGATCCATTTGTTTTCTATCGCTCGCCGATCATCGGGCAAGTCTGTCAAAGTCCATACTTTGTTTTCATACATGGATCCTATCTCGGATTGCATGGCTTCAAGCCATTTGTTGGAATCTGGGTCCGCCATTGCTTCTTCATAGTTCGAAGGTTCACCGTTGTCTAATAACATGATTTCGAGGAAAGGGTTGCCATACCACTTTGGTGTGGAACGTGTCCTCGTGGACCTACGAAGTTCAGTAGTAACTTGATCCGAAGTACCTGGATCATCATCATTAGTTTCCTCTCTAGTCAGTGCAGGCACCACAGGAACATCTTCCTGAGCTGCGCTACTTTCAAGAGGTAGTACTTCATCAAGTTCCACTTTCCTCCCACTTACTTCTTTCGAGAGAAACTCTTTCTCCATAAAGTACCCGTTCTTGGCAACAAAGATCTTGCCTTCGGATCTGAGGTAGAAGGTATACCCAATGGTTTCCTTAGGGTATCCTATGAAGACGCATTTTTCTGACTTGGGTTCGAGCTTTTCAGGTTAAAGTTTCTTGACATAAGCATCGCATCCCCAAACTTTTAGAAACGATAGCTTAGATTTCTTCCCAAACCATAATTCATACGGTGTTGTCTCCACAGATTTAGACGGTGCCCTATTTAAAGTGAATGTAGCTGTCTCTAGAGCGTATCTCCAAAATGATAGCGGTAAATCGGTGAGTGACATCATAGATCGCACCATATCCAATAGAGTGCGATTACGATGTTCGGACACACTGTTACGCTAAGGTGTTCCAGGCGGCGTGAGTTGTGAAACGATTCCGCATTTCCTTAAGTGTGTACCAATTCATGACTTAAATATTCATCCCCACGATCTGATCATAAGAACTTTATCTTTCGGTCACGTTGATTCTCTACCTCATTATGAAATTCCTTGAACTTTTCAAAGGTCTCAGACTTGTGTTTCATCAAGTAGACATACCCATATCTACTCAAGTCATCAGTGAGAGTGAGAACATAACGATATCCTCCGCGAGCCTCAACGCTCATTGGACCGCACACATCAGTATGTATGATTTCCAATAAGTTGGTTGCTCGCTCCATTGTTCCGGAGAACGGAGTCTTGGTCATTTTGCCCATAAGGCATGGTTCGCATGTGTCAAATGATTCGTAATCAAGAGACTCCAAAAGTCCATCAGCATGGAGATTCTTCATGCGTTTGACACCAATGTGACCAAGGCGGCAATGCCACAAGTATGTGGGACTATCGTTATCAACTTTACATCTTTTGGTATTCACACTATGAATATGTGTAACATTATGCTCGAGATTCATTAAGAATAAACCATTCACCGGCGGGGCATGACCATAAAACATATCACTCATATAAATAGAACAACCATTATTCTCGGATTTAAATGAGTAGCCATCTCGAATTAAACGAGATCCTGATACAATGTTCATGCTCAAAGCTGGTACTAAATAACAATTATTGAGGTTTAAAACTAATCCCGTAGGTAAATGTAGAGGTAGCGTGCCGACGGCGATCACATCGACCTTGGAACCATTCCCGACGCGCATCGTCACCTCGTCCTTCGCCAGTCTCCGCTTATTCCGCAGCTCTTGCTTTGAGTTACAAATGTGAGCAACCGCACCGGTATCAAATACCCAGGAGCTACTACGAGCACTGGTAAGGTACACGTCAATTACATGTATATCACATATACCTTTGGTTTTGCCGGCCTTCTTGTCCGCTAAGTACTTCGGGCAGTTCCGCTTCCAGTGTCCGCTTCCCTTGCAATAAAAGCACTCATTTTCAGGCTTGGGTCCATTTCTTGACTTCTTCCCGGCAACTGGCTTACCGGGCGCGGCAACTCCCTTGCCGTCCTTCTTGAAGTTCTTCTTACCCTTGCCTTTCTTGAAACTAGTGGTTTTATTGACCATCAACACTTGATGTTCCTTTTTGATTTCCACCTCTGCTGATTTCAGCATTGAAAATACTTCAGGAATAGTTTTCACCATCCCCTGCATATTGTAGTTCATCACAAAGCTCTTGTAGCTAGGTGGGAGCGACTGAAGGATTCTGTCAATGACCGCCTCGTCCGGGAGGTTAATCTCTAGCTGGGACAAGCGGTTGTGCAACCCAGACATTTTGAGTATGTGCTCACTGACAAAACTATTTTCCTCCATCTTACAACTGTAGAACTTGTTGGAGACTTCATATCTCTCGACCCGGGCATGAGCTTGGAAAACCATTTTCAGCTCTTTGAACATCTCATATGCTTCGTGTTGCTCAAAACGCTTTTGGAGCCCCGGTTCTAAGCTATAAAGCATGCCACACTGAACGAGGGATTAATCATCAGCACGTGACTGCCAAGCGTTCATAACGTCTTGGTTCTCTGGGATGGGTGCTTCACCTAGCGGTCCTTCTAGGACATATGCTTTCTTGGCAGCTATGAGGATGATCCTCAGGTTCCAGACCCAGTCCGAATAGTTGCTGCCATCATCTTTCAGCTTGGTTTTCTCTACGAACGCGTTGAAATTGAGGTTGACATGAGCGTTGGACATTTGATCTACAAGACATTTTGCAAAGGTTTTTAGACTAAGTTGATGATAATTAAGTTCATCTAATCAAATTATTTAATGAACTCCCACTCAGATTAGACATCCGTCTAGTCATCTAAGTGATACATGATCCGACTCAACTAGACCGTGTCCGATCATCACGTGAGACGGACTAGTCATCATCGGTGAACATATCCATGTTGATCGTATCTTCCACACAACTCATGTTCGACCTTTCGGTCTCTTGTTTTTGAGGCCATGTCTGTACATGCTAGGCTTGTCAAGTCAACCTAAGTGTTTTGTATGTGTAAATCTGTCTTACACCCGTTGTATGTGAACGTTGGAATCTATCACACCCGATCATCACGTGGTGCTTCGAAACAACGAACTTTCGCAATGGCGCACAGTTAGGGGGAACACTTTCTTGAAATTATTATAAGGGATCATCTTATTTACTACCGTCGTACTAAGCAAATAAGAAGCAAAACATGATAAACATCACATCCAATCAAATAGTGACATGATATGGCCAATATCATATTGCTCCTTTGATCTCCATCTTTGGAGCGCCATGATCATCTTCGTCACCGGCATGACACCATGATCTCCATCATCATGATCTCCATCATCGTGTTTTCATTAAGTTGTCACGCTAACGATTACTTCTACTTCTATGGCTAATGGTTTAGCAATAAAGTAAAGTAATTTACATGGCGTTATTCAATGACACGCAGGTCATACAAAAAATAAAGACAACTCCTATGGCTCCTACCGGTTGTCATACTCATCGACATGCAAGTCGTGATTCCTATTACAAGAACATGATCAATCTCATACATCACATATATCATTCATCACATCCTTTTGGCCATATCACATCACAAGGCATATGCTGCAAAAACAAGTTAGACGTCCTCTAATTGTTGTTGCATGTTTTTACGTGGCTTCTATAGGTTTCTAGCAAGAACGTTTCTTACCTACATAAAACCACAACGTGATATGCCAATTTCTATTTACCCTTCATAAGGACCCTTTTCATCGAATCCGCTCCAACTAAAGTGGGAGAGACAGACACCCGCTAGCCACCTTATGCAACTAGTGCATGTCAGTCAGTGGAACCTGTCTCACATAAGCGTACGTGTAAGGTCGGTACGGGCCGCTTCATCCCACGATGCCGCCGAAGCAAGATAAGACTAGTAGTGGCAAGAAAATTGACAACATCTACGCCCACAACAAGTTTGTGTTCTACTCGTGCATAGAAACTACGCATAGACCTAGCTCATGATGCCACTGTTGGGGAACGTTGCAGAAAATGAAATTTTTCTACGCTTCACCAAGATCAATCTATGGAGTCAACTAGCAACGAGAGAGAGGAGTGCATCTACATACCCTTGTAGATCACGCGCGGAAGCGTTCAAGAGAACGGGGTTGAGGGAGTCGTACTCGTCGTGATCCAAATCACCGATGATCCTAGTGCCGAACGGACGGCACCTCCGTGTTCAACACACGTACGGTTGGGAAGACGTATCCTCCTTCTTGATCCAGCAAGGGGAAGGGAGAGGTTGATGGTGATCCAGCAGCACGACGGCGTGGTGGTGGAAGTAGCAGCGATCTCGGCAGGGCGTCGCCAAGCTCTACGAGAGGGAGAGGTGTTGCAGAGGGAGAGGGAGGCGCCAGGAGCAGGGGTGCGGCTGCCCTCCCTTCCCTCCTCTTTATATAGGGGCCAGGGGGGCGCTGGCCCCCTAGAGATTGGATCTCAAGGGGGGCGGCGGCCAAGGGGGTGGCTTGCCCCCCAAGCCAAGTGGGGCGCCCCCACCCCTAGGGTTTCCAACCCTAGGCGCAGGGGGGCCCAAAGGGGGGCACACCAGCCCACCAGGGGCTGGTTCCCCCTCCCACTTCAGCCCATGGGGCCCTCTGGGATAGGTGGCCCCACCCGGTGGACCCCCGGGACCCTTCCGGTGGTCCCGGTACAATACCGGTGACCCCCGAAACTTTCCCGATGGCCGAAACTGGACTTCCTATATATAATTATTCACCTCCGGACCATTCCGGAACTCCTCGTGACATCTGGGATCTCATCCGGGACTCCAAACAACTTTCGGGTTACCGCATACTAGTATCTCTACAACCCTAGCTTCACCGAACCTTAAGTGTGTAGACCCTACGGGTTCGGGAGACATGCAGACATGACCGAGACGACTCTCCGGCCAATAACCAACAGCGGGATCTGGATACCCAAGTTATCTCCCACATGTTCCACGATGATCTCATCGAATGAACCACGATGTCGAGGATTCAAGTAATCCCATATACAATTCCCTTTGTCAATCGATACGTTACTTGCCTGAGATTTGATCGTCGGTATCCCAATACCTCGTTCAATCTCGTTACCGGCAAGTCACTTTACTCGTACTGTAATGCATGATCCCGTGACCAACCACTTAGTCACTTTGATCTCATTATGATGATTCATTACCGAGTGGGCCCAGAGATACCTCCCCGTCATACGGAGTGACAAATCCCAATCTCGATCCGTGTCAACCCAACATACACTTTCGAGATACCTGTAGTATACCTTTATAGTCACCCAGTTACGTTGTGACGTTTGGTACACCCAAAGCACTCCTACGGTATCCGGGAGTTACACGATCTCATGGTCTAAGGAAATGATACTTGACATTGGAAAAGCTCTAGCAAACGAACTACACGATCTTGTGATATGCTTAGGATTGGGTCTTGTCCATCACATCATTCTCCCAATGATGTGATCCCGTTATCAATGACATCCAATGTCCATGGTCAGGAAACCATGACCATCTATCGATAAACGAGCTAGTCAACTAGAGGCTCACTAGGGACATGTTGTGGTCTATGTATTCACACATCTATTACGATTTCCGGATAACACAATTATAGCATGAATAAAATACAATTATCATGAACGAGGAAATATAATAATAACCATTTTATTATTGCCTCTAGGGCATATTTCCAACACAGTATTCTATCTATCCAATCGTGTCTTCCATGGCAAATGTTTGTGTACATGGCATTTTTATTGTACAAACCATGGCATTTTTATTTCGAATATCATGGCATTTTTTTCAGATTTTTTTCATTTTAAATTTGATTTTTGCCATGGCAAGTTTAATATGAATCTAGCCATGTAAGAGGGCATTTTCTTCCATGGCATTTTAAAAATAAGATGGCATTTTTCATAAATCTTTCTGTACTTACAAAGTTAGCATTGTTCCCTTAAAAACATAACAATTTTTTTATGTCATGGCAGTTTTCATAAATCAGTGGCAAAACTTTTTTTGATGTTTTTTCCACGGCATGTTTATTATTTGGATCATGACATTTTTATTTCCTAAGACATGGTATTTTTTTATTTTTAAGGGTGTGTTATTTTTTTAGGAGCATAGAAATTTCGCGTCTATATTATGGTAATTTTTCTTATTTTGCATGGCATTTTTTACTTTTGAAAATACTAAGCACATCAAATTTTGGTATTTTTTTTGCATCATGGCATTAATGTAATGGAATTTTTTTAATATCGATCATGGCGTGTTATTGATTTTTTTACTTTTAAAATTTTGCCATGTACTTTTGTTATATCGATCATCGCATTAATGTAATTGCATCTTTAGCTAAAACACTTTTTTTTTCTTAAGTAGTAAACTAGCAGTTTTTGATACACAAATCATGGCAAAATCACATATGTTTTTATGCATTTTTGTTCTAGACAAATAAAACACAGAGAATGCCATTTTATTTATACTTGTATCATGGCAGTTTGAAATTTCTCTATTTTTTTGGACGTTAGGCCTGTTGCTATTTTTAAAGGGGCTATATAACCTGGGCCATTCCGGCACTCTTGTTTGCCTCCCGTATTAGCGACATACTATTCGCACACGAACACGTCACGTGTACCCTCGACGTCGGGGTGATGCACCGCAGCTCACGTTGAAGGAGTCTCACCGGAAGCGCGATTCGCAAGTCGACCGGCGAGAGCTTTTGAGGACCCGAAACCCTACACTCCCGGGAGGGACCCCGTCGGGGAGTGCAGCGGCTATGGGCTGCCCTAGGTCGGTCAAGCCGCCCCTAGAGCCTCGCGGTCCGCAGCTCTCCAACACGAAGAACAACGAAGGACGAGGGAGCAAGAATGAGGGAGGGACAAGACGTAGATGAAAAAGCTGTAGATGTGTTTGCGATTGTGTGTTGTTCAATCGGCCGTCACCCCCAACATATATAAGAGGCGGCTGGACTTCCCGTACAAGGAAACGATTCATCTAGGCTTTCCTTACAATAAAATTGCATCAATTCACGTTCAAAACCCTAGTCAAATTCGGACTGGTTTTATCTGAACTTTCCAAAACGGTTCGGTTTACAACCTGGCTGCAGCTTGCGGGTCATGTTTGAGGCAGTAAACGACCTCGGATGGAAACGAGTCCAAAAGCAATCTTGACCGTTTCGATGAGACGAAAAACTTTCATGTTGAACGATTTTTTTATCAGAGGTCATCTTGAGGGTCAAATAGCTTGCACAAAATGGACTGTGACGCAAAACACCCGTCCCTCGCGCTACCCATCAGACATGGCGTCTGGTGGGGCGCGCCATACTTCGCCTCCTGGCAGGGCTACATTCCGATGGCTCTAACTTTTGCATACGAACTTGGATTGGAACGATTTTTATATCGAAATCGATCGTTTCGACGAGACGAAGACAATCCGTGTAGATCATTTTTCCATACGAGGCTGTCTTGAGGGCGTAATGAGCCGAATAGTGTTTTGAATACAAAATCTCAGTATTTCAAACACAACTTCGGCCTTCGAGATGAGATCGGATGGCGATGACCCAAACTTCAAAGATGTTTATATCGACAACACGGAACTTTTTTATGTAGATCACTTCTTCATTTGAGGACATATTAATTAAGTTCTTGACCGTGCCAAAATCTGGTGTCAACACATGCCCCCCTGTTTTTCGGCAAAGCTAGCGTGCCGAAAAATAACTTGTACCATATTTGTTCTTAGGACGATGTCAACACTCCATCGGCCATTTACAGTTTCTTAGGGCGATAATTATATATCGGCCATGTTTATGCTAAGGGCGATAGTTATTTATCGGCCATGTCTTTCTTAGGACGATAGTGAATATATCGGCCATTGCCTATCTAGGCTTCTTGCCACACACTTGGGTGATATTTCTTTAAATATTTGCCATTGAGAGCTCGAGGTAATAATATGCCTTGTACGGATTCCACCAAATATGAGTTTCCGGGAACCACTCTTGTAATCTTAAAAGGACCTTCCCAACTTGGAGACCACTTCCCGAATTTTCTATCTTTTGAACCAATTGGTAGAATCACCTTCCACACAAGATCGCCAACTTGAAAATTCTTCAACTTGACCTTCTTATTGTAAGCTCTTGCCACCCTCAACTTATCTCTCTCTATGGCATTCAAAGCAGACAAACGTTTATCGGCGACTTCATCAATATTGTCCATCATCAAGTTATAGAAGTCCACCGCCGATAAATCATTTTGTTTGGCTATTCTCAAAGCATTCAAATTCACTTCCACTGGTAAAACGGCCTCTTGACCATATACGAGCTCATACGGAGTTACCTTTGTAGCACCATGCCTTGAGATCTGTGTGCCCACAAAGCTTCGGACAGTAGCTCATGCCATCTCCTTGGATTATCCTCAATCTTCTTCTTGATGAGCTTGATTAATATTTTATTACTAGACTCAGCTTGTCCATTGGCTTGGGCATAATATGGAGAGGAATTGAGCAACTTTATCTTATATGATTCGGCAAATTCTCTGACTTGATGTGACATAAAGGATGAACCTTGGTCCGTAGTTAATGTTTGCGGTATGCCGAATCTATGAATAATATGCTCAGTTATGAATTGAATTACCTCTGTATGCGTCATGTTTCTTAGTGGCATTGCTTCAGACCATTTAGTGAAATAATCAGTTGCCACCAACACGAACCGATGCCCCTTTGAAGAAGAAGGATGAATCTCTCCAATAAAGTCCAATCCCCAACCTCTAAAAGGCCACGGCTTGATAATAGGATGTAACATAGCAGCGGGAGCTAACTGAATATCACCAAACTTTTGACAAGCTTCACATCCTTTATAGTACCGGAAGCAATCATTAACCATCGTCGGCCAATAAAACCCAGCACGTCGTAATAACCATTTCATCTTGGGAGCCGACTGATGAGTGCCACAAATACCTTCATGGACCTCTCCCATAGCAACTCTCACTTGGTCCTTGTCCAAGCACTTTAAAAGAACATCATCAACCGTTCGGCGATAGAGATCATCATCTCTCATTGTGTATTTGAAAGCCATACGCCGAACAGTCCTGTCCACCCTTTTAGTAGGATCACACAAATAATCAATAATGGGTTTCCTCCAGTCTTCATTTTCTCCTGCATTAAATATTTCATTAGTGGCCGAAACGGTGGGCTTCGGTTCGGCCTCCCCTATGTTGGCAAGACTAGACATTGGCCTTTGAGAAATATGAAACATGCCACGATCAACATCATAGCCGGATGCTTGTTGTGCCAACTCATTTGCTCTCCAATTGTCATGTCTAGATATATGAGCAATGCTAAAATAATCCAAATTAGAAATTATATCTAGACATTTATCAAGATAAACATTAAGTGATTCGTCAAAACATTGAAAGACTTTGGATATTTGTTGCACTACTAATAACGAATCACCAAAAGCCTCAATATGTGTAGCACCTATGGCAAACAACATCTCTAAGCCGAATAACAATGCTTCATATTCGGCTTGATTATTTGTGCAAAAGTATTCTAAGCGGCATGAGGCTTCAAAAACAGCACCATGAGGAGATATATAAACAATACCAACACCTTGGCCATTGCTACAAACTGAACCATCAAAATATAATCTCCATGGTACTAATGAGACAAGGTTTATATCAATATCATGCTTGTCATCAATCCGATGCTCAACAATAAAATTAGCAACAATTTGGCCTTTCATGGATTTCAGAGATTCATAAGCCAAATCATATTCAATTAAAGCATAAGCCCACTTGCCAATTCTACCACTAAGAATTGGCCTATGCAACATGTATTTGATGACATCGGTTTGACAAGCTATAATGCAAGTACTAGGCACTAGATAATGTCTCAATTTTGTGCAAGCATAATATAAGCATAAGCATAATTTCTCAATAAATGTATACCTTGTCTCAGCATCCAACAACCGTCGGCTCAAATAAGTAATAGCATGCTCCTTTCCTTCGGTCTCTTGAGTCAAAACAGCACCAATAACACCTTCCTCCGCTGCAACGTAAAGTCTAAATGGCTCCCTGTGCCTGGGCGCTTTCATAACCGGAGGAGTGCACAAATATTTCTTAATCATATCAAATGCCTCTTGCTGTTTTGCCCCCCAAGTAAAATCAACATCATTCTTTAACCGAAGGATAGGAGTAAATGCATCAACCTTCCCTGATAGATTAGCTATGAACCTCCTCAAATAATTGACCTTTCCAAGGAATTTTTGCATATCTCTCTTGCATGTTGGAGTCTCTACTTTCTGTATAGCTTCTATCTTTTTGGGATCAATTTCCACGCCATCTTCATGAATAATGAAACCCAGAAACTTCCCAGCCGATACACCAAAGGCACACTTCAAAGGATTCATTTTCAGCCCATATTTCTTCATTCTTTCAAAAGCCAAACGCAAATCGGCTAAGTGAGATTCAAAAGCATCCGATTTGACAACAATATCATCAATATAAACCTCAAGTATAACACCAAGTAAATCATGAAAAATTAAATTCATAGCCCTTTGATACGTGGCACCGGCATTTTTTAATCCAAAGGTCATCACTGTCCACTCAAATAAACCAAGAAAACCAGGACATCGAAAAGCCGTTTTGGACATGTCCTCTTCGGCCATAAAAATCTGGTTATACCCCGCATTACCATCAAGAAAGCTAATGACCTTATGTCCAGAAGCATCATTAATAAGCATATCGGCTATTGGCATGGGATACTCATCTTTAGGTGTAGCTCTATTCAAATCTCTGAAATCAATGCACACCCTCAACTTGCCAGAGCCTTTCTTCTCTACTGGTACAATGTTAGAAATCCACTCGGCATACCTGCAAGGTCTAATAAAATTAGCTTTAAGCAAACGACCGATCTCTTCCTTGATCCGGTCATACGTTTTTGGATTAAACTTTCTGGCTGATTGCTTGTATGGTCTAAAACCGGCCTTTATAGGTAAACGATGCTCCACTAGCTCTCGGCTTAAACCCGGCATCTCATGATATTCCCATGCAAAGCAACAAACATATTCTTTCAATAGCTCGATCAACTTAGCCTTATGATCGGCTCTTAAATTTTCGTTTACAAATGTCGGCCTAGGAATTGAACCATCTCCTATATCTATCTCTTCTAATGGATCGGCCGATGTAAAACCTTGTCCTAACTTATCCATATCATCTAACTCTTCTATGGACTCATACATATCGTTCTTATTGGACCGATATTCTACAAGACGCTTTTGTAACCACTCTGAGTTAGGATCCATTTAAATACATCATACCTTGGAGCCGATTATCGCCAACCGGCTTTAAAGAAACGGGCACGAAACCACTTTTTGTGGCGCTAAGAAAATCATATTCTGATAAGTCACGCCCCGTCAAGCAAGTAGCATTGGGATGTTGCCAATCCACTGATGCATCGGCCAAAGCAACACAAGCCGAATTATCCGCATGAATGACTTCTACTTCATCATCAACCCATTGAATCAAAAACTGGTGCATAGTAGATGGCACGCATTGGTTCGCATGAACCCAATCGCGGCCTAATATCACATTGTAGTTACCTTGCACCTCGGCGACAAAGAATGCGGTAGCCAAAGTTTTGCTTCCCACCGTAAGCTCCACATACATCACACCTTTGGCTTCAGTTTTCTCTTTGCCTTCAAATCCATTAAGCACCATGTTGGTCTTTATTAACTCTTCATCACGCAGCCCCAATTTTTTGAAGACCGAATATGGCATAAGATTCACCACAGCACCACCATCGACAAGCATTCTAGCAACCGGCGATCCATTAATATGACCTTTAAGGAACAATGGCTTCAAGTGCGTCACCGGTTCTTTTGGCTTCTCGAATATAGCATTTTTAGGACCAAAATCTAGCTGAGCTACTTCCCCTTCTTCATCTATAGCACGAAATTCAGCGGGTAAGTAATACACCATATTAATATCCATACCTTCATGAACTGGTGTAGACTCATAATCAAGCATTTCATCTCCTTCCGCAAGCATGTCCACTGACTCCGAAATATCTTCAAGGGAAGAGGAAGTAGTAGGCAAAGTGGACGATGTAATAGTAGCCGCATCGTCCTCCGTTGGTGGTGTAGGTGTTGCTATGATCAATGCAGAAGCTGCAATGTTTTCCTTTTGCTTTGGCCTCCACACTTGTTTTGGGGGTACCATGGGACGGCTTTCATTGAATAATTTATCCCTTAGCTTTTCTGCTTCTTGTTCCTCCTTCTCATGACTCCTCATGCGCTGCAATCTCCTTTTTTGCGCCTTGGTCAGACCGGAAGGACACCACTTAGGCTGAGTATATTTTGGATCCCTCGACTTGGCCTTGCTTATGCTAGCTTCATGATCATTAGCCATGGGGCCTTGCTGGACCGCAGCCACATCTTTATTAGAATCAACCAGATTATCAACAATAATTGGCTCTTTGATTATTAATTCTTTAGTGCCTATCATAATAGTTTCACCACTAGCATTCTTCTCCTTTTGCTTGCTAGGCTCTGAAATTTCAGCACTTGGTGATTTGGCACGCCACACTTGCCGGTTGACCCTTTTTTGATTATCTTGCATTGGCCGATTGACACCATTGTTCAAACGGCCTCGTGTGGGATAAGAAAGTCTCTCATGAACGGGCCTCCTTGGTTCTACCCAACCCGGATGAAAAGCATAAGGGGCCATTGGGGGCTGCCCCCATCCTCCATTGAAGCCTCCCATGTAGTATGGCGCATAGGGGGGCGGCGCCATCCATGGTCCTGGTGCCCATGACCCATATGGCCTTGCGTGATGATGAGATTCTTCCCTCGGAGGTGATCTTGAGCGCTTCAAATTTGATGACCGGTTAGAGCTAGAACCGGCCGCTTGATTGGCATACTTGGACAACAGCATATCAAAAGTTGGCTTGATTCTCTTGCGCTGCACTTTAGCTTCATTCGTCTTCCACTTGCCAACCTCTGGACTCTTGGGCTTAACAAATTTGACATGAGTGTTCTCTTGCACTTGTGGTTGCCCCCCGAGTGTAGGATTCTTGATGGTGATCTTGATTACCTCCTTGCCACCGGGTTGCTTGTCAAGCACAACTTGTCTCCCCAAGACCTTGTTGCTCTCCTCATTTTTCCTGGGCTCACCAATGACAATATTATTTTTATTAGCTGATTCGGCTATGTTGGGCCGAATTAACATCTTCTTCCCCTCCAAATCCATGGTGTTCATTGGGAAAGGCTGCTTATCAACTTGCATCTCAGAAAAATTCAATCGTCCGTCATTAATGGCCGATTGTATCTGTCGTCGAAAAACATTACAATCATTAGTAGCATGAGAAAAAGAATTATGATACTTGCAA
Organism: Triticum aestivum; assembly: GCF_018294505.1. Lineage (NCBI taxonomy): Eukaryota > Viridiplantae > Streptophyta > Magnoliopsida > Poales > Poaceae > Triticum > Triticum aestivum. The sequence goes on from NC_057801.1 coordinate 229,272,769, forward strand.
TAAGCACGCCGTTTCAGCTCTTCGAACGGCGGTAAAGTATGAGATATTCTAATAATCTTGGCTTGCAACAAAGCATCAAATATTCTATCACACTTAGCAATGTTGAAAGTAAATTTCATCTCTTCATCACGATTCTTATGAATCGGCTTTAAATCATTGCAAGTAAATGGTTTGGCCTTAGATGGCCAAACAAATTCAGCAGCATAAATATCACCCTCATCGTCCGAGTGGTCACTATCATACTCAACCATATTCATTTTAGGACGATCAGTTTTATATCTATGCACCTCTTTAAGATCTTTGCTTCGGCTTTCTTGAGCCAAAGCCCTTTGCAAGACTTGGTTGGTATTTAAAAACTCGTATCCTTCTAGCCTTTCTCTAATGTGAGTTCTCAAACCACTAAGCACAAGATCAGCCAAATCTCTCTCGGTTATCACCAAACTATAGCACCGGTTTTTTGTATCCCTAAATCTTTTGACATAATCAAAGACCGATTCATCATACTTTTGCTTAACCGATGTAAGATGGGATAGTTTAAGCTCATTGTCACCACTGTAGAAGTGATCATGAAACTTTTGTTCCAAGTGAAACCATGTAGTAATAGAACCAGGTGGTAACGCAGAAAACCACGAGAAAGCAGTATCGGTTAAAGATAAAGGAAAATAATGTACTCTCCACTCATCTCGTGAACTTGCCTCACCTAATTGTGCCAAGTACTGACTAACATGCTCCCAGGTGGTTTTTGTGCCCTCTCCATTAAACTTAACAAAATCTGGAATTTTATATCCCGGAGGGCATTGAATTGCATCAAAGTATTCTGGATATGGCTTTTGGTAAATACGGTTCCTTGGTAACTCAACTCCAAAATTCTCTCGGAGCATCTTAGCCATCTCCCCTCTAAGATTAGCTAGACCATCATCCACGGTGGACGATGAAGCTTGTGGCGGTAGCAGAGGAGTAGGGTTAGTAGTTGCAGGTGTGAATTGTGGCATGCATGCCGAATTGTAATTCGGCAGTGATCTAATAGTGTTTTCTCTTGTAGGTAGGGTTTGGTTCGGCGTCACCACCGAACTTGGCATACTCATGATAGGATTAATGGGTGCAGCAACAATTTGATTTGTGGGGCTAGGATAAAAATTCATCGGCACGGGGGGCGCCGATGAAATAGGTAAAGTTGGACTAGGGATTTCTGCGGTAACAGGCACACCAACATTACCACTAGATGATTGAGGCACACTATTTTTAGCATTACTATTTTCCAAGAAAATTTGGTATAAAAGATTATTGCTATCAGTAATGCGACTATCAATTTCAGCCCATACCTCAGGAGAGAAGGTATTACTTACAGAGGGTTTAACCTGTTCATCATGAAGAGGAGGAAACTTGATTTCTCCAACCGGAGTGATATTGCCTTGACGATCCTTTTTGAACTTAGCAAGGAACTCCTGCATCTCCTTCTCTTCACGTGCCTTCTTGTACTCCTCATAAGCTTGGCGATGTTCCTCCGATAACTCCTCAAAATTGGGCTTGATTATGTTATCGGCGTCGATTTCCGAGGGTTTCGGGATCTTGTCGTTGCCAGACATGATGGATGATGATGATGATTGATCTTTTTCCCCAGCGGAGTCGCCAAAAAGTGTGTTCGCACACGAACACGTCACGTGTACCCTCGACGCCGGGGTGATGCACCGCAGCTCACGTCGAAGGAGTCTCACCGGAAGCGCGATTCGCAAGTCGACCGGCGAGAGCTTTTGAGGACCCGAAACCCTACACTCCCGGGAGGGACCCCGTCGGGGAGTGCAGCGGCTATGGGCTGCCCTAGGTCGGTCAAGCCGCCCCTAGAGCCTCGCGGTCCGCAGCTCTCCAACACGAAGAACAACGAAGGACGAGGGAGCAAGAACGAGGGAGGGACAAGACGTAGATGAAAAAGCTGTAGATGTGTTTGCGATTGTGTGTTGTTCAATCGGCCGTCACCCCCAACATATATAAGAGGCGGCTAGACATCCCGTACAAGAAAAGGATTCATCTAGGCTTTCCTTACAATAAAATTGCATCAATTCACGTCCAAAACCCTAGTCAAATTCGGACTGGTTTTATCCGAACTTTCCAAAAAGGTTCGGTTTACAACCTGGCTGCACCTTGCGGGTCGTGTTTGAGGCAGTAAACGACCTCGGATGGAAACGAGTCCAAAAGCAATCTTGACCGTTTCGACGAGACGAAAAACTTTCATGTTGAACGATTTTTTATCAGAGGTCATCTTGAGGGTCAAATAGCTCGCGCAAAACGGACTGTGACGCAAAACATCCGTCCCTCGCGCTACCCATCAGACATGGCGTCTGGTGGGGCGCGCCACACTTCGCTCCTGGTAGGGCTACATTCCGATGGCTCTAACTTTTGCATACGAACTCGGATTTGAACGATTTTTATATCGAAATCGATCGTTTCGACGAGACGAAGACAGTCCGTGTAGATCATTTTTCCATATGAGGCTGTCTTGAGGGCGTAATGAGCCGAATAGTGTTTTGAATACAAAATCTCAGTATTTCAAACACAACTTCGGCCTTCGAGATGAGATCGGATGGCGATGACCCAAACTTCAAAGATGTTTATATCGACAACACGGAACTTTTTTATGTAGATCACTTCTTCATTTGAGGACATATTAATTAAGTTCTTGACCGTGCCAAAATCTGGTGTCAACACATACTATTGCCGAAAAAAATTACGACGTATTACCTGGGGTTTTCATTGAGTGGGTTCACGCTGAGAAGGATTCTGCAACAAACGTTTTCGCTCGCTGTTTCCTGTCATACTTGGCGATAGTGATCGGTTTGCTGCACCTCTCCCTGGCAATGTAAGCGCGCAATGTTAAAGTAGAAAGAAGAAAAAGGGTAACCTGTCGGGAGCTCCTAACCGGCCCCGCCGGTTCAGGAAGCTGGCGCTCACAGCCGCACCTGCTGGGCCGGCCCACGACACGCCTTCTATAGCACAAAAAAAATATCCCATCCATACCACAAAAAAATCCCCTAGAAAGAAGTTCTTGACCGTGCCAAAATCTGGTGTCAACACATACTATTGCCGAAAAAAATTACGACGTATTACCTGGGGTTTTCATTGAGTGGGTTCACGCTGAGAAGGATTCTGCAACAAACGTTTTCGCTCGCTGTTTCCTGTCATACTTGGCGATAGTGATCGGTTTGCTGCACCTCTCCCTGGCAATGTAAGCGCGCAATGTTAAAGTAGAAAGAAGAAAAAGGGTAACCTGCCGGGAGCTCCTAACCGGCCCCGCCGGTTCAGGAAGCTGGCGCTCACAGCCGCACCTGCTGGGCCGGCCCACGACACGCCTTCTATAGCACAAAAAAAGTATCCCATCCATACCACAAAAAAATCCCCTAGAAAGAAGAAAAAGGGTAACCTGCTGAGAGCTCCTAACCGGCGCCTTAAGCGCCGGTTCAGGAAGCTGGCGCTCACAGCCGCACCTGCTGGGCCGGCCCACGACACGCCTTCTATAGCACAAAAAAATATCCCATCCATACCACAAAAAAATCCCCTAGCAAGAAGAAAAAGGGTAACCTGCCGGGAGCTCCTAACCGGCGCCTTAAGCGCCGGTTCAGGAAGCTGGCGCTCACAGCCGCACCTGCTGGGCCGGCCCACGACACGCCATCTATACCACACAAAAAATCCCATCCATACCACGAAAAAATCCCCTAAAAAGTGTTGCACCCGTGAGAATTCGACCACGCGACCTCCAGTACAAGTTCCAGTCGACTAACCACTAGTGCAACCAATCAATCACGTATATTTTCAGCGCGCATGTATTAAGAATAATTAAAGTCGCGCTATTTATTGCGCACAGATTTCGGGAAACGTAATTTTTTCGGGACGAAATTTGAAAATTCACAGTTTTAAAAGTAATCACGAATTGAAAAGGTTAACGAACTAAAAAAAATCAAATTCACAGATTTCAAAATAATGACGAATTGAAAAGGTTAACGAACTAAAAAAAATCATTGATTTTAAAAAAGTTCACAAATTTGAAAAAAGTTCATAAATTTTAAAAAATAGTTCATCAATATCAAAAAAGTTCGTTCGAATTTGAAAATGTTCATCGAATTTGAAAAAAAGTTCATCAAATTTGAAAAAAGTTCATCGAATTTCAAAAAAGTTCGTCGAAATCTAGAAAAAGGTTCATCGAAATCTACAAAAAGTTCATTGAAATTGAAAATTTTTCATGAAATTAAAAAAAATGTATTTTTCGTTTTTTGTTCGTGATTTCAAAATGTGTTCATATTTTTACAAATTTATTCACTTTTTCAAGTTTTGTTCACAATTTTAGATTGTTCAGTGTACATAAAAAAATGTTCAATGGGTATTTAAATGGTTTTTCAGCGCATATCACAAAATTGTTCAATGTGTAGTTAAAAATTGTTCATATTATATTACAAAAATGTTCAATGTATAAAAGTTGTTCATCTTATATCAAAAGAATGTATAAATATGTTTTAAATTATTTCAATGTATATCACAAAAATGTTCGTTGTGTAGTTAAAAATTGTTCATCGTACACCGAAAAAATGTTCAGTGTATATTTGAAAATCGCTCATCATATATAATTTTTTGTTCAGGTTCTCAATAATTGTTCATGTTTTAAAAAAATCATGGAATTTGAAAATTTCCATCGAATTTAAAAAAAATTCATCGATTTAATAAAGGTTCATCAAATTTTAATTAAAAAAAGCACATTTATGACAAAAAGAAAAAGGAATAAAGAGAAGAAAAATGAAAAAATCTCGCGACCTGGAGAAACAATAAAAGAGGGAAAAGCGGTTTGTGAACAGCAAGTTGTTCTTTCCCTAGTGGTAACTGCGCTGATGTATAAACAAAACATCCCAAGTTCGAACCACTGCTCTCACTCTTTTTTGATTGATGCAGTTTTAACAGAAATTGAAGAAATGGGCTGGCCCAGCCTGGCGCGGGGGGTATGCGCCCGTTTACGGGCGCCGTTTAGGATTTTCCTAACCTGCCCCCCCCCCCCCCCCCCCCCCCCCACCTTGCGTTGTACTGGGCCGGCCCAGTAACCTGGATTCGATCCTGGGTCTCGAGGGCGTAGGGCAGCGCTCAAAGCCACCAGGCTACAATTAAAATCATGTTAAACTAGCTGGGCGAATTTTACTTGACGTATAAAATTGCTGTGCGTGCCCCATTTTTTCTTTCTTTCTCCACTTTCTTCTATGTTGTTCGGTTTTTCTTCCTTTTTCGATTTTTTGTTCTTTTTCTTTTTTTCTCTCCATTTATTTTCATTGTCTTTTGCATTTGTTTCTTTGGTTTTAATTGTTTTTATAGTTTTACTTTTTTATTTTATTCTTCTTCTCCGGTTTAGTTTAGTTTTCATTTTTTCTAAGCTAATTCTTTCTACCTTTTTTTCTTCCTTTTTTTCTTTTTCCTTTTTTGTTTTATTATTTTTCTTCTCTGTCTTTTCCCATCATTTCTTCTTTCTTCTCAGATTTGTTTCATTCTTTTTTGTTTTCTTTTGTTTCATTTCTATTTTTTTCATTCTTTTCTTTGTTCTTCTTTATTTCTTGTTTGGTTTTCTTGTGTTTTGGTTTTTTTTCTTCCCATTTTTTCTTTTCCTTTTGTATTTACTTATGTTTGTTTTCGTTTCACTCTACATTTTTGTACATGTCAAAAGAAATTATACGCGTTCAACATTGTCCAAATGCTTGTTCAACATTTTTAAAATACTTCTTCAACATTTTAATAGTTACTAAATATTTTTTAAAATTCTTGTTCAACATCTTTAATACTTATTCAACATTTTCAAATACTTGTTCCACATTTTTCATATACTCGTTCAACATCTTTTAAATATTTCTTAAAAAATTTAAATACTTATTCAAAATATTTAAACACTTGCTCAACATTTTTTCAAATTCTTGTTCAGCATTTTCAACTACTTATTCAACATTTTTCATATAGTCGTTCAACATTTTTTAATATCTATTCAAAATTTCTCAAATACTTGTTCAACATTTTTCAAATACCTGTTCAACATTTTCCAATTATTTGTTCAACATTTTTTAATACTTATTCAAAATTTTCAAACTTGTGTTCAACATTTTTAATACTTATTCAACATTTTAAAATATTTGAATAATATTTCACAAATACTTGTTCAACATTTTTAATACTTATACAATATTTTTTCAAATACTTGTTCATATTTCAAATGTGTTTTCGAAGAGTGTTTTTTGCAATATATATATATATATATATATATATATATATACGGCTGCGCTATTCTGAGCGTGCGCGCATTTTTAGTTAATCTACGCGCCGGCTGCTGCTCCTAATCACGCGCGGCTGTGCGGGTCGCGGAGAAGGAAGATTTTGAGGGTAATGGCATGTGAAAAATAAAGTAACGTGCTTTATTTCTATTACCATGTGTTGCTCTGATCTTGCGTCTCTATTGATTGCTAGTAATATAGTAAGTACGGATGGTAATGGACCTAGTTTTCTTACCGGATGTAAAACAGTGACTACTCATTGCTAGTAATATAGTAAGTATGAATGGTAATGGACCTAATTCTTTTACCGGCAGCGAGATGTGAAGGATTCATCCATAATCATTGTCAGTAATAGATTAATTGTAGGTAGTAATAGACATAGGGTTTTTTTACCGACAATAAGACAACGATGTTACACATAGAGCAGTTTTGGTCGTAAGTGTTATGATCGATTTTTTTCTCACGTCGCCCACGCACTTCGACCCGGTTAGCGCGTCGGCCTAAATAGCGCATACTGATTGGCTCACTCGAAGCGGCCGGAGCGTAGGACAGGGTAAACTAAGTAAGGCACATAGTAATGCTCCAATGAAAACTATTGCGAGGATGTTTCTTCTAGTAAATGCTTGAGAACAAAATCAAACTAGTAAAAGAATTTAGTTCTAGTAATAAGAGGCGCCCAATGCTAGATCTGGAAAACCATTATTATGTATAGATGTATATCATGTTGATTGTTCTTAGTAGTCGTTTCAGTTATTGTATTAATGATAAGTAATTTATTTTATAAAACAATTTACTAGAATGTACGCATATAATTGTCATATTTACTACTTCGAGTGAAGTGTTTACTACCATCCATTTTACAATTTATAGATAACATATTACAGACTGCTTGTCACGAAGATCATGCAATCTAATTATTTTAAATCTAATACCAGTACGTGTGGAGGTCAAATTGTAGTGAAAGATTACGTCATATACCAGCACTTTATTATTTTACCATAAAAGCATGGCAATTCACTAATTAATGAAGTGGAGAATCTGAGTAGTAATTCAATTACTGTGGTGTACTACTTCTGCTTAGTAATTTACGATCAAAATAGATCATGGTGCATGCAGGTCATTCTGCTCTCTCTCGGTCGGCTCAGGATTACACTTGCTAACCGCTTAGGTGCGCTTAGAGGGTGCAGCGCGTAGAATAAGGTGATCTGCGCTCAGGCACAGTTTAGCAAAGCTATATATATATATATATATATATATATATATATATATATATATATATATATATATATATATATATATACACCGACAGCCACGCCATGGCTGACCAGGCGGCTAGGCGCCCGCCCCCCCGGCGTGATGCATCGTCATCATTCTTGACTGGAGCGAGCCGGCAGTCCCCTTCCCATGGCGTACTAGCAGGTACAAACAAAAGATGCCCAGAACAAAATCTTCAGTATTGTTCTCCGCTGACAGCGAGCAGTGCAGGTTGCTCTTCGTTGCAGGTCGGTTGGATCATTGGTGTTGTACCCAAATCTCTAGTGTTTTCGCTGCTGCTCACACACATCACCGGAGGTTCACCGGAGCACCCCCTCGCAGCTCTCTCCTTCCCCAACATCCAGTTCACCGGCGACCGCCTTCAGCTCGTTTTGGTTACTGTCGATGTCATCGCCACAACAGTACATTGTGCTCATGATGGTTTTGTGTGTATGTGTGTCCTTTGCATGGTAGCCTGTCTGAGGCCTATGTTCCTGTACAATGCAAAAATAGCATAAAAATGAAGTGCACTGCTCTTGTATCCAAGTTTCTGTTCCCCTTGATATACATTGGACATGCAAAATAATTGTGTCGAGAGATTCACTTTTGTCCACAGAGAGGTTCAGTTCTATTGTGTGATAGGTTCACTTCACGTCTTTTTTTGTTTTTTAGAGGTTCGCTGAACTGTACTATGCATTTCTTTTCGTTTTTAAGAAATAACGAAAAGAATTGCGTGTAGTCCTCTATCATGACATTGTAGTGCGCTTTCCTGTCCGGTGATGCAGCACACGAATATGGTCCACTTAACCAGCTCGAATGGACTATTCTGTTACTAGTAACAAAATAATACTCCCTCCGTTCCGAATTACTTGTCGCATGTATGGATGTATCTAGATGTATTTTAGTTCTAGATACATCCATTTCAGCGACGAGTAATTTGGAACGGAGGGAGTATTATGTTACAGTGGGTCCTATAAGGGCGCGATGCAATTTTGCACGATCCAGAAGAACAAAAGCGGAACAGCTCGAATGGCCCGCTGAAGCCCACGCCCCTCTTGACTCGTCCCCACTCGCACGCGAAGCCCCCACCTCCCTCCCCACCAACCCCGGCATGCCCCATCTCCGGCAACGGCAACCTCGACATGCCCCAGTCCCGGTGACCCGCAACCCCGGCGCGCTCCATCCCGGCAACCCGCAACCCCGGCGCGCTCCATCCCAGCAACCCGCAACCCCGGCACGCCGCATCCTCGGCGACCCCTAGCCCTAGCGTGCCCCATCCCCGGCGACCCCCAGCCCCAGCGTGCCCTATCCCCAGCAACCCCTAGCCCCGACGCCTCCAATCCCCACCCACCACCGTCGCGCCTCTGGTCCGGCGAGACTAGCACTGCCCTCGACTCCGCGACACATCTCCGCTCTCATCTCATCTTTGGTCAGTGCAGCGGGCCTCCCTCCTTTTGTCGTTCCTCCCAGCCTCGAACTTGACCTTCCCGCTCCTCCACCCCTGCACTGCTGCTCCCTCCTGCTGTCCTCACCCATAAGCTCGGTCCCTCGACAGAAATTGCTGGATCCGACCGGTGCTGCTTCTCGGGCGAGGTCATTGTGTTGCACAAGCGCTGGCAAACAACACCGTCTCTGGTTTTGTTTCCCAACACTCGGTAAGAGAGGAAATTCTTCAGTACTAGTTCGATGAAAGACACAGCAGCAGTTGATTACAACAACAACAACAACAACAACAACAACAACAACAACAACAACAACAACAACAACAACAACAACAACAACAACAACAACAACAACAACAACAACAACAACAAAGCCTTTAGTCCCAAACAAGTTGGGGTAGGCTAGAGGTGAAACCCATAAGATCTTGCAACCAAAACTCTTGGCTCTGGCACATGGATAGCAAGCTTCCACGCACCCCTTGTCCATAGCTAGCTCTTTGGCGATACTCCAATCCTTCAGGTCTCTCTTAACGGACTCCTCCCATGTCAAATTCGGTCGACCCCGCCCTCTCTTGACATTCTCCGCACGCTTTAGCCGTCCGCTATGCACTGGAGCTTCTGGAGGCCTGCGTTGAATATGCCCAAACCATCTCAGACGATGTTGGACAAGTTTCTCCTCAATTGGTGCTACCCCAACTCTATCTCGTATATCATCATTCTGGACTCGATCCTTCCTCGTGTGCCACACATCCATCTCAACATATGCATCTCCGCCACACCTAACTGTTGAACATGTCGCCTTTTAGTCGGCCAACACTCCGCGCCATACAACATTGCGGGTTGAACCGCCGTCCTGTAGAACTTGCCTTTTAGCTTTTGTGGCACTCTCTTGTCACAGAGAATGCCAGAAGCTTGGTGCCACTTCATCCATTCGACTTTGATTCGATGGTTCACATATTCATCAATATCCCCATCCTCCTGCAACATTGACCCCAAATACCGAAAGGTGTCCTTCCGAGGTACCACCTGGCCATCAAGGCTAACCTCCTCCTCCTCACACCTAGTAGTACTGAAACCGCACATCATGTACTCGATTTTAGTTCTACTAAGCCTAAACCCTTTCGATTCCAAGGTTTGTCTCCATAACTCTAACTTCCTATTTACCCCCGTCCGACTATCGTCAACTAGCACCACATCATCCGCAAAGAGCATACACCATGGGATATCTCCTTGTGTATCCCTTGTGACCTCATCCATCACCAATGCAAAAAGATAAGGGCTCAAAGCTGACCCCTGATGCAGCCCTATCTTAATCGGGAAGTCATCGGTGTCGACATCACTTGTTCGAACACTTGTCACAATATTATCGTACATGTCCTTGATGAGGGTAATGTACTTTGCTGGGACTTTGTGTTTCTCCAAGGCCCACCACATGACATTCCGCGGTATCTTATCATAGGCCTTCTCCAAGTCAATGAACACCATATGCAAGTCCTTCTTTTGCTCCCTATATCTCTCCATAAGTTGTCGTACCAAGAACACAGCAGCAGTTGATTAATCTAGAAAAATCACATATTTGGAGGCACGCCATTGTGTTTGCTACAATGTCTCAATACACTGGACTACTAGCTTTGTTTTGTTCATCGTTTATTTGTAGCTACCTTGTGCTTGAAAATTCCTAGAGACGGCCTGCTCCCCTTGGCTTCCACGGCACCGCTGGCCTGCTCCACTCGTCTTCCACAGCGCGTCGACATACAAGCCTATATGCCATCGTCCGAACCGCCGCACCGCTCAGCAGCCATGCTCCTCCAACCACCATCCATCAACACACGGTGCTCCAAGCACGTTCTCCGAATGCCCCCTCCTCTTGCCTACTCCCTAATCGTCTCCCTCCTACCCCATCCGTCCAGGTATGGTAATCACACCAGAAGTGGCGAAGCGAGTTCAAAGTTGTGATGTCAATTTAAAGTTGTGATGTCAAATACTTATGCTTGTATGAAATTTGTATTGGTTTTTTCTTGATGTCTACTAATGCATGCCAAAATGTTGTGTAGTCAGTTGACTACACAGTTAACCCCTGGCACCGCCACTGCACACCAGTTCAAGTAGTGATGTTGCAACAAGTACATATCCTCCCCTGTCAAGCTTAGTGAGCCAAAAAAGAGCATCTTGATGGATGGTTGCTAGCTCGCTTCATCATCGGCAGATTTTCCCGTCTACTAAACTTGTGGTTAATTCCTTCTATCCTTCTGTTGTATCTTTATTTGGAGATTTATAATTCAAGTCATTGCCACTTTTACCTCTAGTTAGTAGAGATGCACAACAACTGTTCGTTGGAATGCCGCTGACAAACTTGTTATGGACTTATAAAAAGGTTGTAGGAATTACTCGATGGATTTATACTGTGTGCTTCTCTGATTCTTAAGGAAAATGTTCTTTTTTCTGAATTTTCATTTTCACAAGTGTGATGCATGTGGTATTCGATTGATGTATTTTGAACTACTAGCTCACTTGATACATATGATGTGTTCCTATACTATTGTATGATCCAATCTTTTTAGGTACGAGCGAAAAACTAGAAAATTTGTAGAAGCTTTTGTGTTTCTGTATTTATTTGTGCAATGATAGATGGATGGGTTCTTCTTCCTTTTGTTGTATGGTGATGCTAATCATACACCAGCGTGGAGGCTATTTCATGTATTGTTGTTACATACTTGCAGCATTATTCAGTTGTGTTCACAAGCAGGAAAGTTTGCATTTGGGAATTTAGACAAAAAATATGTTCTGCCAATACACTTTTCATGCCCGACAGGTACGGGCAAATAGGTAACATTATCTCTACTAGACCGGAGTCTATATATTCACGACACTCTAAACTACTATGGTAAGTATATTTAAACTAATGTATTTCTTCAAGATGCTGAGCTTTTTGTAGTATAGAGAGTACAAGCTGGCGCTGCTGAATTCACTAGAAGCTCTCTAATTTGTACAAGTTGAATTTTGAACATATGTTGAACACGTACATGTTTACATGCATTCTAGAGTGCTAATGTGCTGTGACTTCGCTGTTGCAGGGATCTTGGGAAGCACCTGAACAATCGGCTCATCTGCTTGCTACCGTCATTGACACCGCTGTGGCGCTGCCCATTGCTGTCAGTGGTCTTTCTTCCTCCTATGTGGCCTTCTTCCTCTAGCCACTGCTGGATCGTCGTCCATCCTTCTTCTCCATCTACTGAAGTTCAGCCTTTTTAATTGGCAACGTGTGTACAGCAGCGACAACGGATGATCTATCTCCCATGCCTCCATCCTCAATCTCGCTGGTATGCTTTTGTATTTGAACTGCAACCTATTCTATTCTTCTTGTTTTCGGAGGAGAGATTGTTCTCCACTGTATGCTAATGAAGTGACTATGTTACTGAAGTTGTGTGATAATTCAACCTTGTTTGCTTGTGTGTGCTACTGAAGTGACTATGTTACTGAACTTGTGTTCTCGATGATTCTGAACCATCGTTGGTACCATTTGTGATGCTTGTGTGATTTTGGTGAAAAGTTTAATGAATATGTATGTAGTTCACCTTCAATAACTTTGTAAGTACAGAGATATCACCTAGATGTAGTATGTAACTATGAATTACAACAGTTCAAATTTTTCCTACTACCGGGTGTAGTTACTCCCACTTTTGTTTCATACGTTCTAGATAGTATCTATCATATCGAAGAGTATGTACGCATAGTATGTAGTATATAAGAATGTTTAGCTAGTATATTGTAACGCCCCGGATTCGATGCGCCAGGTGTCTGCCAGTTATTCGCCGTCGTTGCCATGTCTTTTGCTTGCGTGTTGCAATTTTCCATGTCATCATATGCACTTCATATCATGTCATCATGTGCATTTCATTTTGCATACATGTTCGTCTCATGCATCCGAGCTTTTTCCCTGTTGTCCGTTTTGCAATCCGGCACTCCTATGTCTTCCAGCGTCTCTTTTTTGCCTCTTCTCTTGTGCGGGTGTTAAACATTCTCGGAACGGACTGAGGTTTGCCAAGCGGCCTTGGTATAGCACCGGTAGACCGCCTGTCAAGTTTCGTGCCATTTGGAGGTCGTTTGATACTCCAACGGTTAACCGGGTAACCGTAAAAGCCTCTTTTGTGTGCAGCCCAACACCCCTTCCAAAGTGGCCCAAAGCCCAGCAAACTCCCCTCCATGCTCTCGGTCGTTCGATCATGATCGCGTGGCCGAAAATCGCTCCTCATTTGGGCTCTCCTAGCTCTCTCTACCTATATATAGACCCTCCCCTTCCATTTTCGCGGACGAAACCCTAGATCCAGCCCTTCCGCGCCGCCGGACATGTCCGCCCGGCGACCGGACATGTCTGCCCCGCTTCCCCCGTCCAATCCGATCCCGCCACGTGTCCTCCGCCGGCGTCCTCGCGCCGCCGGCCCGCGGAGCCCATCCGGGGACCGCGCGGGCCCAGATCGCGCCGCCGCTGCTCGCCCCGCTCGCCCTCGCCGCCGGCGAGCCTCCGCCCCGCCGCCGGCTGCGGCCTCGCCGCCCCTCGCCACCTGTCGCCCCGCCACCGAGGCGCCCGAGCCGCGCCCGCGCCTCGCGCCCGGCCGCCTCGACCGGCGCCGCCGCGCCGCCCCTCCCCTTCTCCGCCCGGCCGCCCGGCCTCCCGAGCTGCCCCGCCGCTGCTCCTCCCGGCGGGTCGCCGCCGCCACCTCCCGCAGGAGCTCCGCCACCCCCGCGCCCAGCCTTCGGCCGCTCCTCGGGGTCCGTGCCCGGATCCGGCGAGATCCGGCCGGACCCGCCTCGGATCCGTCTCCCCGGCCATCTCCGGCAACTTCCCCGACCTCCCCGGCGATCCTCGAAATCCGTGCGGACCGAAGGTTGACTTTCCACCTCTCCGTTTTGCACCAAGTCCCGAAGTTATTTTGCATAATCATGCCATGTTCATAGCATCGTATATCTGCATCCGTAGCTCCGTTTCGTGCGTGTAATATGTCAAATTGTTCGTCTCGACGAGTGCTTCACTTCATTCCATTGCATCATTTTCATTTGAGCTCATCTTGATGCCCGAAATGCTGTTGGAAAAGTGCATGTTGATGTTAACCTGCTGAAACTGTTATAACTTGCTCATTTATCATTTTTGCCATGATTGATGTGTGCATCCTATGAGGTTGATATCTATATGTATTTTGATATATGCTATGCCATCTTTCCAGTGGTGCCATCCTTGTATTTTTGTGATTCGTGTGCTGAGTTCATCGAGCTTGTTAAGTAGGGTACTTGCTGTTGCTGTTTTGCTAGGCTGATTCTGTTATTTCGTGATGCCATGTAAACTTGATGCTACAGAGAGATCCATGCTTATTTTGAGATACTTCAGTAAGGATGTTTTGTTATACATGTCTTGCTCTATCCATTCATGTCCCTGGTTGCATTTATAGCCTACTGTAGCTTGTTGTAAACTTGCTCCAAAGTTGCTAAATAATGTTGCTGTCAACCTGTTAACATGAAGTTCAGTTTTGGCCATGTGCTTTTCTAGTGATCCATGCACCCTATGAACTTGTTCTTGCCATGTATAGCTTCACAAACATGTCTTCTTACTGTTGGTTGCCTTGCCATGCCATGTATTGCTCTGTGGTGAGTGGTTCAAGCTCACCAACATGCCTACTTATTGTTGTTCCTGCCATGTATGAATCTGTAATATAACTTGCCATGTTTACATGGGTGCCATCTTATCTTCTGATCCTTTTTGGCTCATGGTCAGTAAGGGACTCTTGTTCTATGCATTTAGTAGTATCAGGCCATGCCTTTGTTTTCCATGATAAGTTCTTGTAGCATGTCGTTTGATAGCTCTAAACATTGCAACCTGATGTTATTTCTGCAAAGTCTGAAACTGTTATTATTTGCAATCTCTCCATGTCAGTTTGAGCATGTTCTAATGATTTCTGGAGATAGCTCAGTGTTCATGTTTTGTCATGCTTTACCTGTACTTCATGCTCATGCCTTTTGTTCTTATGTTGGGGTGCTGTAGCATATTATTTTGATGCTTGTAAGAGCCTAGTTGCTGTTATGGACAGATTGTTGCTATGACTTGTATAGAGTGTATGTGTTGCACCGTTGCTCCGTTTTGAGTGTGCTCTATATGAAACTTGCTTGATTTTGCATGTAGTTTCATATTATCATGTTGCATCCTTGTTTTGGTGTGTTTGCTTGATGTTTGTATGCATTTTGCATCAATGCCATGTTTAACTTGTTTTGCTCATATCTTCTAGGCCGTAGCTCCGAATCTAATGAACTTTATATGTAACTTGACTAGAATCTCGTGTAGATCATCTTGTTGCATCTTAACTTGCTGTTTAACAACTTGAACATAATGTTTATTCAGATCTGGACCAATTTTGAAATTTGCATATGAGGACTTACCGGAATTGTTATATGTTGTTCCCGGCCTCATTTAAACTTGCCTTGATGTGTTGTTCTTGTTTGCATCATCTCTTGCCATGAGTAGCTTCATGTAGCTTTGTCATGCATCATGCTTGTTGTGCATCATGCTTGTTTATGTGTGGTGTGTTTACTATGTTGTGTGCTTCTTCTCGATAGTTTCTGTTTCATTGCGATCGTGAGGATGTGTTCGTCTACGTGTGGTTCGTCTTCGTGGCTTCATCTTCTTCATGGACTCGTTCTTCTTCCTAGCGGGATTTCAGGCAAGATGACCGCTACCCTGGATCTCACTACTATCATTGCTATGCTAGTTGCTTCGTCCTATCGCTATGCTGCGTTACCTATCTTTTGCTCTTCAAGCCTCCCCAAATTGCCATGAACCTCTAACCTTTGACACCCTTCCTAGCAAACCGTTGTTTGGCTATGTCACCGCTTTGCTCAGCCCCTCTTATAGTGTTGCTAGTTGCAGGTGAAGTTAAAGATTTCTCCATGGTGGACAGGATTTTGGTTGGGATATCACAATATCTTTTATATTATTAATGCATCCATATACTTGGTAAAGGGTGGAAGGCTCGGCCTTATGCCTGGTGTTTTGTTCCACTCTGGCCGCCCTAGTTTCCGTCATACCGGTGTTATGTTCCCGGATTTTGCGTTCCTTACGCGGTCGGGTGATTTATGGGACCCCCCTGACAGTTCGCTTTGAATAAAACTTGTCCAGCAAGGCCCAACCTTGGTTTTACCATTTGCATCACCACCACCTATACCCTTCCCTTGGGTCGGCCAACCCAAGGGTCATCTTATTTTTAGCCCCCCCGGGCCAGTGCTTGTCTAAGTGTTGGTCCGAACCGAGCAACCTGCGGGGCCACCTCGGGGCAACTCGAGGGCTGGTTTTACTCGTAGCTTGACTTATCCGGTGTTGCGCTGAGAACAAGATATGTGCAGCTCCTATCGGGTTTGTCGGCGCATTTGGCGGCTTTGCTGGTCTTGTTTTACCATTGTCGAAATGTCTTGTAAACCGGGATTCCAAGACTGATCGGGTCTTCCTGGGAGAAGGTATATCCTTCGTTGATCGCGAGAGCTTATCATGGGCTAAGTTGGGACACCCCTGCAGGGTATAAACTTTTGAGAGCCGTGCCCGCGGTTATGTGGCAGATGGGAATTTGTTAATGTCCGGTTGTAGATAACTTGACACCTGATCCGAATTAAAACGCATCACCCGCGTGTGTAGCCGTGATGGTCTCTTCTCGGCAGAGTCCGGGAAGTGAACACGGTTTTTGTGTTATGATTGACGTAAGTAGGAGTTCAGGATCACCTCTTGATCATTACTAGATGACGACCATTCCTTTGTTTCTCTTCTCGCTCTCATTTGCGTATGTTAGCCACCATATATGCTTAGTCGCTGCTGCAACCTCACCACTTTACCCCTTCCTTTCCCACTAAGCTTTGCTAGTCTTGATACCCATGGTAATGGGATTGCTGAGTCCTCGTGGCTCACAGATTACTACAGCAACAGTTGCAGGTACAGGTTATGCGATGATCTTGACGCGAGAGCGATGTTGCTTGTTTTGGAGTTTCTTCTTCTGCTTCTTCGATCAGGGGATAGGTTCCAGCTCGGCAGCCTGGGCTAGCAGGGTGGATATTATTTGACTTTCTGTTTATGATTCATCCGTAGTCGGATGTTGTTCTTGTATGTTGTACTGTTGTATTCATGTGACATTGTATGTATTGGATGTATCCCCTCTATTATGTAATGTTGATGTAATGATATCCACCTTGCAAAAGCGTTTCAATATGCGGGTCTATCCTTGATGGGACCTTCGAGTTCCTTTTGGATAGGGTTGCATATTGGGCGTGACATATATATACTACTTTGTTGGTAGTACGTATCATATTTTTTGCATACTCTATTTCGCGTACAAATATGTATGTATTTCACAAATACAATAAAATCATGAGTTCACTTGCAATTTTTTCATATAACTCATTTTGGAGTATCTTATAAATAGTATATTAACATATTAAAAATAATAAAATAGAGTATATACTACCACATTAAAAATAATAAAATAGAGTATATTAAAGATTTGGCCCAATAAGCGCGCAATGTTAAAAATAGAAAGAAGAAAAAGGGTAACCTACCGGGAGCTCCTAACCGGCGCCTTAAGCGCCGGTTCAGGAAGCTGGCGCTCACAGCCGCACCTGCTGGGCCGGCCCACGACACGCCTTCTATACCACAAAAAAATCCCATCCATACCACAAAAAAATCCCCTAGAAAGAAGAAAAAGGGTAACCTGCCGAGAGCTCCTAACCGGCGCCTTAAGCGCCGGTTCAGGAAGCTGGCGCTCACAGCCGCACCTGCTGGGCCGGCCCACGACACGCCATCTATACCACAAAAAAAATCCCATCCATACCACAAAAAAATCCCCTAAAAAGTGTTGCACCCGTGAGAATTCGACCACGCGACCTCCAGTACAAGTTCCAATCGACTAACCACTACTGCAACCAATCAATCACGTATATTTTCAGCGCACATGTATTAAGAATAATTAAAGTCGCGCTATTTATTGCGCACAGATTTTGGGAAACGTAATTTTTTTAGGACGAAATTTGAAAATTCACAGATTTCAAAATAATCATGAATTGAAAAGGTTAACGAACTAAAAAAAATCAAATTCACAGATTTCAAAATAATGACGAATTGAAAAGGTTAACGAACTAAAAAAATCATTGATTTTAAAAAAGTTCACAAATTTCAAAAAAGTTCATCAATTTTGAAAAAATAGTTCATCAATATAAAAAAAGTTCGTTCGAATTTGAAAATATTCGTCGAATTTGAAAAAAAGTTCATCAAATTTGAAAAAAGTTCATCGAATTTGAAAAAAGTTCGTCGAAATCTAGAAAGAGGTTCATCGAAATCTACAAAAAGTTCACTGAAATTGAAAAAAGTCATGAAATTTTAAAAAAAATGTATTTTTCGTTTTTTGTTCGTGATTTCAAAATGTGTTCATATTTTTTCAAATTTATTCACTTTTTAAAATTTTGTTCACAATTTTAGATTGTTCAGTGTACATAAAAAAAATGTTCAATGGGTATTTAAATGGTTTTTCAGCGCATATCACAAAATTGTTCAATGTGTAGTTAAAAATTGTTCAGATTATATTACAAAAATGTTCAATGTATAAAAATTGTTCATCTTATATCAAAAGAATGTATAAATATGTTTTAAATTATTTCAATGTATATCACAAACATGTTCGCTGTGTAGTTAAAAATTGTTCATCGTACACCGAAAAAATGTTCAGTGTATATTTGAAAATCGCTCATCATATATAATTTTTTGTTCGGGTTCTCAATAATTGTTCACGTTTTAAAAAAATCACGGAATTTGAAAATTTTCATCGAATTTGAAAAAAAGTTAATCGACTTGATAAAGGTTCATCAAATTTTCATTTTTCTTCTCTTTATTCCTTTTTCTTTTTGTCGTAAATGTGCTTTTTTTTATTAAAATTTGATGAACCTTTATTAAATCGATGAACTTTTTTTTCAAATTCGATGAAAATTTTCAAATTCCATGATTTTTTAAAACGTGAATAATTATTGAGTACCTGAACAAAAAATTATATATGATGGGCGATTTTCAAATATACACTGAACATTTTTTGGTGTACGATGAACAATTTTTAACTACACAGCGAACATTTTTATGATATACATTGAAATAATTTAAAACATATTTATACATTCTTTTGATATAAGATGAACAACTTTTATACATTGAACATTTTTGTAATATAATCTGAACAATTTTTAACTACAGATTGAACAATTTTGTGATATGCGCTGAAAAACCATTTAAATACCCATTGAACATTTTTTTATGTACACTGAACAATCTAAAATTGTGAACAAAATTTGAAAAGGTGAATAAATTTGAAAAAATATGAACACATTTTGAAATCACGAACAAAAAACGAAAAATACATTTTTTTTAAATTTCATGAACTTTTTTCAATTTCAATGAACTTTTTGTAGACTTCGATGAACCTTTTTCTAGATTTTGATGAACTTTTTTCAAATTTGATGAACTTTTTTTCAAATTCGATGAACATTTTCAAATTCGAACGAACTTTTTTTATATTGATGAACTATTTTTTCAAAATTGATGAACTTTTTTGAAATTTGTGAACTTTTTTAAAATCAATGATTTTTTTAGTTCGTTAACCTTTTCAATTCGTCATTATTTTGAAATCTGTGAATTTTATTTTTTTAGTTCGTTAACCTTTTCAATTCGTGATTATTTTTAAATCTGTGAATTTTCAAATTTCTTCCTGAAAAAATTACGTTTCCCAAAATTTGTGCTCAATAAATAGCGCGACTTTAATTATTCTTAACACATGCGCGCTGAAAATATACATTATTGATTGGTTGCACTAGTGGTTAGTCGACTGGAACTTGTACTGGAGGTCGCGTGGTCGAATTCTCACGGGTGCAACACTTTTTAGGGGATTTTTTTGTGGTATGGATGGGATTTTTTTTGTGCTATAGATGGCGTGTCGTGGGCTGGCCCAGCAGGTGCGGCTGTGAGCGCCAGCTTCCTGAACCGGCGCTTAAGGCGCCGGTTAGGAGCTCCCGGCAGGTTACCCTTTTTCTTCTTTCTAGGGGATTTTTTGTGGTATGGATGGGATTTTTTTTGTGGTATAGAAGGCGTGTCGTGGGCCGGCCCAGCAGGTGCGGCTGTGAGCGCCAGCTTCCTGAACCGGCGCTTAAGGCGCCGGTTAGGAGCTCCCGGCAGGTTACCCTTTTTCTTCTTTCTATTTTTAACATTGCGCGCTTACTGGGCCGGATCTTTAATATACCATATTAAAAATAATAAAATAGAGTATATACTGTTGGTGCATGCGGTGGAAGCGATCTTTACGATTCTCAGCCCAGGAAGTAGCATGGTTTCCGCATGATAAGGCTGAATGCACCCATCCTGCTTCTTTCTTTCTTGGACAGAAATTGAAACATCAACTTTTTTAGGTTTACATTTGTGCATAAGTTTTATCGTAGTACATTATTTCTTTCATATATTGGTGCATAACTTCATACGACGTCCTTGGTAAGAATTAATTTGCTCTTGCAGCAAATTGCTTTATTTTTTGATATTTTGGTTAACTGAACGTCTAGAAAATGCTTGATATGATTACTTACACAACTAGGTAAGTAATGAACTTGGGTAGTGCAAATACTCTTGATGTTTAATTCCATGGATTGTCCAATCACATGCTGTTGAACCTAATTAACTATATATGATCTTGCGGTTTGTGTGAAGATAATGTAATTTCCGTTCTCCGTCAATTTGTTACTGATGTTAGTAATACGTGTTTATGCTTTAATTACTACATACGTCATCCATCATTCCTTCCTATTAGGACAACGTACATGTCTTGCAAAAGAATTTTTTTTCTCATGTGCCAAGTCTGCTGAATGCACTATCAAGTGAGTTAAATCCAGGCTATTCCCTAACAAATCTATGGTCGTATCTATTTTTCCCTTCTGTGGCTATCTCTCAATTTGTATTTGTTCACTTATCTTACATTTATAGTAAACCATATAGCCTAGATAATTCCCATTTTAGAGACAATGCTTGAAGCAAGAACACATGTAGACCTATCAAGCGTGTCTCTTTTGTAGGATGTACATATATAACATTTACATTTCAAGCTATCAGAACCTTGAGGCAAAGCTTGAAGCGAGGAGACATGTAGACGTGTCAAGCATGTACTTTTTGCAAGATGTACATGTAGTCTTTAAGGCTAAGAAAACCTTCATATCTCCAATTTTTGTACATAGTTATATCTGATGATATACTGATATGAAGATTAATTGCTCTTATTAGCTAGATTATGGATGTACTTCCATATGTTTGTCAGACATGAAAAAACAACAAGATTTGTTGTTGTATAGTAATAATTATAGTTACTGATCATCCATCATGTTCCTGCTACCATGCGTAGAAAGGAATAAGATACAGCTTAACATACTCATGTTATCCCACCCAAATGTTCCGCAGCAACGCGCGGGGTATCATCTAGTTTCTTTTATTGAGGCGTCATTTTCCTAGATGAGGTAGTGGACCGCGCTTCACATAAGTTGTACCGAAAGTGAACCACAACACTAACAAAAATGAACCGCATGAGTTTTTGTTGTCATTTTGCATACCTTTTTCTTTTATGCACGTAGAACTAGCAAGTGGACCACAAGGACTGAGCGATTGAACTTCATTTAATATAGAAGTGAGCTTCTTTTTCGAGATGTTTATATGTTGTGTTTACCAAGTGGACAACAGTGGAGTTTTATACCAAATTGCGTGAGAGAACAAAGTGAGCTTCAAAGATACACACGCACAAATTACTAGTACCAAACTGCATGATCATGCACGCTACATTGCACAAACAATGCACAAACAGAACACAAAATTACACAGACTCGCTGTACTGCATGGACGCGCCGATAGACTGCACGGAGGGGGCTCGGCCATCCAAACTAAATGGACCAGGGAAACTGCAAAAGGATTCAAAGCGGCGTCCAACCGAAGTGCACCAGGTTCTTCCTGCAAAAATCAGTAAAGTAAACCTCAAGAGTTGCACTTAGATTTATCTACAGAAAAACACAAAAACAGTGCGCATGGGGGGTGAGCCACCAGCCTGTGCAAGTCAACTGCACCTGCCCGGGGCCCGAACTGCATGGCCACAGCAAACGCACCGCTGCAAGCCAACTGCACTATTGCGACAGACCATCGGGGGACCCTTCCAAAGCGAACTGCAACCCCACTGCTCCGTCGTCATCCTTGAGCAAGCAGTTTGCCCTAGCTGAGCGACATGGGCAAGAGGGGCTCTGGGCGGCTCACCAGAAGTATCTCCCCGGTGAAAGCTCGGTAGAGCTGCTTCCTACCCTCCATCTGAAACTGTAAAAAACAGTAATTGACATGCAAAAAATGAACTGCAAGCACAGGGGGCCGCCGGACCTGAGGTTTGGGGGTTGTAGCATCGGTGTGGATGTGCACTGCAGCACCGCCTCTGTGCACTGCAGCACGCCAAAAGGAAGAAACGGAGAGGGAGCCAACACGCGCGCCTCTGCAACATGATCAGGCCCGTGGCGGTCGGATCTGGTGCCGGGTGACCCGCGCGGGAGGTTTGCTGGCGGCACGTCATGCAGGGGGTTGGCCGCGCCCCGGGCCGATGGCGGCTGGATCCGGTGGGATCCATCGGGGCGGCCACCAGATTGATGCGAGAAGATGACCACCGTTGCACGGGGCAGGGGCGCAGTATGGCTTGGAGAGCTGTCAGTCGAGGGGGAGAGTGGATCCGCGAGGAGGCAGGGCCATGGCGCTGCAGAGGTCGGAGTGGATCCATCGGGCTGCCGCGCTAGCGGACTGCAAGCGTGCACCTGTTGCACTGCAGCCGCACACGCCACAAACTGTAGAAGCTTTGCACCGTCACCGCTGGGGAAGGGGCCCATTTAGTTGCCGGGGGTTGACCGCCATTGAAGGAGAAGGTTGGGGGAAGGAGATGAGCCTGGGATCCGGCGGATCCGCGTACGCGGCGCTGTGGTTGGCGGGCCAGGGCGCCGATGCACTGGATCCAAAGATAGCTGACAGCGGTGGTTGAAGGTGGCGGCGCTGGTTTCCATGAAGGCAACCACGACGGTTGACCAGAGGGAAGAAGCCGGTTGAGCGGGGAGGTGGCGGATCTGGGACAGGACGCACTCCGTGGTGGGTATGGCAGGTCGGCGGTGCATCAAAGGCGGCCGTGGTGGGTCTTGGCAGGTCGGCGATGCATCGGCGGCTGTCGTGGTTGCTGGCGGAGTTGGGGAAGGTTGGGGTGCGGGGGCATAGGAAGGAGGAGTGGGGCGCCAGGGGTGCCGAGCCCGATCCGGATCCTACGGCGCGCCGGAGCGCCATGCTCGTGGGGTGTGGATTGGGGGTGGTGGCGATGGGGCGTGGGCATCTGGGAGAGGTGGGTGGGGGGTTGACCGGGGTAGAACGTGGGTTCGGTGGGGGTGGGGTGTGTGGGGCTGGCCGTCTAGGGTGGGTTTTTTGTTTTTGTTTTTGCAGTTCCATGGGGTCCAGCGGTGGGTGTTTTCAGAATAAGGTTTAGTGTTATTATATATATAATACTATTCATCACCCAGGCTGCAGAATAAGTTATTCTTCACCTGAGGTAATTTTACGATCGCTTCATAAATAAATTACGTCTGGAATACAAATAGTTACATTCATATTGATTCACTACGTAAAATTTGGTACAAGAAAATAAAACAAATAGGTTATAACACCAGAAATATTGCATTTTATGTATGTTTTTACGTTCGTAACTTTACGTAACATAAAATATTTTTTACGGCGAGTATATATTTTCTTACGTTCTCTTTTTACGTATGAAATAAGACAAATTTTCGAAACCTAAAAATACGGTGCATTGACGTCAAAATTTACAAATAGCACGACCCTTTACGTAACACACACACACACACACACATATATATATAGGATGGGTCTATTCTAATAACACCTTTAAGAGTCTTATTCTAATAACACCTGGCTTATTCTGATAACACCCACCGACCCGAACAACCCGCACTGCCGGAACGCCGCCGAAATGCAAAAAAGAAAACAAAAAAACCCAATCCCAGCCGGCCACCCCCACGCACCCCACCCCCACTAAGCTCACATTCTTCCCCAATCAATACCCACTCATCTCTCCTTGATGCCCACGCCCCAGCGCCACCACCCCCAATCCCCCAGTCCCCACCCCCATGAGCATGGCGTTCCGGCGCGGCGCAGGATCCTGATCGGGCTAGGCTCCCCTGGCGCCCCATTCCTCCTTCGTCTGCCCCGCACCCCAACCTTCCCCCAACTCCACCGGCAACCACGGCAGCCGCCGATGCGTCACCGACCTGCCATGACCCACCATAGCCGCCTCCGATGCGCCGCCGACCTGCCATGACCCACCATGGAGTGAGCCCTGTCCCAGATCCGCCGCCTCCCCGCTCAACTGGCTTCCTCCCTCTGGTCAACCGTCATAGCTTCCTCCATGGCAACCAGCGCCGCCACCTTCAACCACCACTGCCAGCTGCCTTCGGATCCGGCGCATCGGCGCCCCGGCCCGCCAACCACTATGCCACGTACGCGGATCCACCGGATCCTAGGCCTTCACCCAACCTTCTCCTTCAACGGCGGTCAACCTCCGGCAACTAAATGGGACCCTTCCCCAATGGTGGCGGCGTGAAGTTTCTGCAGTTTGTGGCGTGTGCGGCTGCAGTGCAGCAGGTGCGTGCTTGCAGTCCACCAGCGCGGCAGCCCGATGGATGCACTCCAACCTCTGCCATCGACCTTCACGAGCGGGATCTGCATGCCGGCGGGCAAACATAGCCCGCCCAACCTCTCACCCCACCCACATCGGCGAGCAGGGAGGGGAGGGCCAGCACCACGCACGCGCCTCTTCCCATCCCCATCCAAGCTCCGCCAGCGACTTCCGATGTTGCTGCATCGTCAGGATCCGGCGTTAAACCTCCTGCGCGCGACCAGAGCGATGTTGGCCTAGAGCAGTCGCTGCCTGCACCTGTAGTACATCCAACGGCGCCGTGCAGTGCGGCCAACGACGGTTTGCAGTACCACCAACGACGGCTTGCACACCTATGTTGCCTTCGGGCTCCTCTTGCTCTTGCTACCTCTCGTCTTCAAGCTCCTCCTACCCTGTTGGCACTGCGTTGACATGTTCTTCCAGTGTTACCATATGTGTTCAGTTGGCAGGCCTGTGCATCTCGGTTGCCACCCCTGTGCAGCTCAGTTGCCACGGCCGGCCTCCAAGGCCTCCTCCCCAACCCTGACACTGGACGCCGCCGCCCCGCCATCCCTTCACCGCGATGCACGCGAGATACACCGCCCCAAGGGCCGTCTCTCCTTCCACCGGCGACGGTCACGGCAGTGCACTCATCCCTCTCTCTTCCACTAGAGTTTGCTATGCGTTGTTCTTCCGGTTGAATTATCAGGTTTTTTCCAGTTAATTTTTTAAAAGGAAATCAGTTCCTTTACCTGAGGTGTGCAGTTTACTTGTGCATATTTCCATATAATTTTGCACTTACTCCTGCAGTGCACTCGATGCGGTCCGCTCTGACCGTGCTCGGAGTTTAGATGGGAGCTTGATGAGGTTCACATTCAAATGCACTACTCGACAGTGGTTCAGCAACTCATCCTGTGCAGCTCGGTTTGCACAAGCGTGCGGTTTGGTATATCGCCCCGTGCAGCTCGACTGTGGTGTCGTACAGTTTGTGCACGTTTTTACTGCAAGTTGTGCATCGTGCGGTTTTGATGTGTAAAGGCGTTGACTATGCAGTACTCAGATGAACGTATGTCTGATGCAGTTCGGCAAACATGTGAGTGCAGCTTGGCATGTAATTTCGGTGGGGGTTGCATTTTTTTGAATTTGTTGTGCCATCCGATGTGTGGTTGCTGGATGTACCTATTTTCGAAATACTATTGGTTGTGTCTAGAGGTTCATTTCAACTTTCTCAAGTGGTTCATTTTGATGAAAGAAAAAAAGTTAGAAAAAGAAACTAATGCAGTGCACTAGCCTCTACTCTGGAGTCCGGACACGTTAACACAAAGAAGAAAAAAATGGACAAAATAGAAGAATGCAGTGCACTTGGCTCGTCACTATAGTCCCAAAACATGTTAATGAAAAACACTGTCAGCAGTAACTCATGCGATTCAAAGAATAAAAAAAGATAGAAAATGACAACAAAAGTAATGTGGTTCAATTCTTATGGTGTTTGAGGTTCACTTATGCCCGATGTGAAGCGCACTTCACTTCTTCGTCTGAGAAAAATTTATGCCCGGCAAAACAAATCATAAAGTTTGCTTGACTGTCTGATGCAGTGCGATTTTCTGTTGGAAGCAGTGCGTTCTTCTGTCATATGCAGTGCACACGCCGTTTTTGGTGTCGCAAAAAACAGAGTGTCCGCATTTCGGTAAAATTGAAATTGCTCTTGAACTGTAAGGAATTAGAGAGCGTGTTCTACATCAAAATGTTGCGCCTCACCGATATATTTTCAACAATGTATCGTTTGAATCATTTTGATCAGCGGTTTGTAAAAATTTCAAGAAAAACGGCCGCTGCCACTCGTCGTCCGACACACAATTTTCAAAATTAACTTAAAACCATATGAAATCTCAAAATCATTTTAACATATGAAAGTTGTTCCTCGTCCGTAGCTTTCCAACGGCGTATCATACGCCTCGTTTTGACAAAGGGTTAGAAAACTGGAGCGAAAATAGTACCGAATTTTTTTTAAAAAATAAAAAACAAAATTCCGCGATTTAGTAAATTTGAAACTGCTCTTAAACCGTAACGAATTAGAGAAAATAATAGATATGGAAAGGATGCGCCTCGATGATATCTTTCCAACGGTGTATCATTTGCTTCGTTCCGACGAGCAGTTTAGAAGAAATCACGAAAAAACGCTCGCTGCCACTAGTCATGGGCCACACCATTTTCAAAACTGCTCTTAAACTGTGTGGAATCTCGAAAAGTGTTCAACATATCAAAGTTGCGCCTAATCCATAGCTTTTCAACAGTATATTACACACCTCATTCTGATAAACGGTTAAAAATCTAGAGCGAAAACAGTACCGAAAAAACAACGCGTGCAGTTTTTTCCGACGAGAAGTTCACTCGCGTGAGTACTGCAACACACTTGGTTTAACGAATGACGTGCACTTGCGTTGAACATGCAGTGCGAAAGTGTTATCAGAATAGTTATTCTGCTAATATTAACAGAATAGACCGGCTATATATATATATATATATATATATATATATATATATATATATATATTATAAAGTAGCACTATTCTGATCCCGGGATCAGAATAGTTATTTTGATAACAGTCCGTCTTATAAGGAGCCGACGGAGATGTTCCCGAACTATAGAATCTAGATAAAATGGAAAACGGAGCCCCACTCCTGCACCACCCACCTCCCTGATCCAAACGCAGCACCCGCCCGTAGCCGGCGACACGGCGGCCGCCCCGCCCTAGGCAGCCCATGCGCCGCAACCCAGACCATAACCAGCGACACGCCACACCCCCGAACCCAACCGGCGACACACCGCACCCCTGCCCCCAACGGATCCGGAGGAGACGTCGCCGCACCACCTCAAGGAGCACCTCAGGGATCGCCAGATCCGGCGAGGATCCTTCACCGCACTTCACTTGCCGGCGACCACGAGCACAAGCGTGGATTGGACGCTATCCTGCAGCTAGAGGAGCCGTTAACCTTCAGCCAAAGGAGGCAACGACCTGCAGCTGGTCCCGCAAAATACCTCTCCCGCACCCCACCGCCGATCCCTCCAGCGTCGTCGCCTCTGCCCGAGCTCTCAGTGACGCGCCCAAGCGCCGTCCGTCCTACCCCAAGCTATGTTCCTGCTCATCCATGCCACTGATCTAGATCAGGGTTGCCCCAGCCGCCGCGAAGGCCTACAGCGAGTGGGTCCGTGGTCGGCATCCTCCTCCCATGCTGTTTACCTGGGTAGCCGCCGAGCCCACCACCTCTGCCCACGGCATGTGGACGCAAATGATGGCGGCTCCGGGGTGCTGTAGCCTGCTACCGCTGGGTGAGTTCATGTGCAGGTGTGCAGCATTGTATTGGGTCTTGGCTCTATGCGTGTGATGATGACGGTGAGTGAGTGAGTAAGAGCATTACTAGTAGAGCCCTCAAACCCTCAAACCCCTAAAAATAACTGCTTTTTTTTATAGTTTTCGCGGAAAAAACGCCGTAGACTAGAACCTCTAAACCCTCAAACCCGTAAAAAAATTTAGAGGTCCAACCCTCAAACCAGTTTGCAATCCGTAGAAGTAGGGGTTGAGAGGAAAATTGCCCCCCAACCCGCACTCGCTCGCTCGCTCCTCGCTCGCTTGCTCCTCACTCGCGCGGGAGCCAACTACTCCTCCTCCCGGCCTCCTTCTCCCGCCGCCTCCTGCCGCGCCGGCCATGGAGGGCCCCGCCGCCGCCGCGCCTGCCCCGGCCGCCTCGCCCGCCACGGCCGCCGCGCCTGCCCCTGCCGCCTTGCCCGCCCCGGCCCCGGCCCCCGCCCCCGCCCACCCGACCGTGGCCTACGTGGTGGCGGCGACCCACGTCGGGGCCAAGCGGCGGCGGGCGGGCCTCGCCGCGCCTCCTCCCGCCTCCCCGGCTCCCGCCCCGGCCCCCGTCCCCGCCCCGGCGCCCGCCCCCGCCCACAAGAAGAGCCGGCCAAAGGCGGCCGGCCGTGGGCCTCGAGGGGCTTCCTCCAAAGTCGTCGGCTCGTCCCCGGCTGTGAAGAAGCCGCAGAAGAAGCCCGCCGCCGCGGCCGCGGCCCCGCCCGCCACCGTCGCCGAACCTCCTCCCGCCGCGCACGAGGTGTTCGAGGAAATGGCAACCCCATCCTCGTTCATGGACCTCCTCCAAAATGCGGAGGTGGACCTCAGAGCTCCGCCTCTAGACCCCTTTATGGTTGGCGATGACTTGGAGGAAAAGGAGGAAGATGAGGAGGATGAAGGGGATGACGAGGAGGAGGTGGCCGAGATAGGGGTGGAGGCATTCACCGCCGCTTCCCGCCCACACGCGCGGTCGACAAACTACACCGAGGCGGAAGATGTCCTCTTGGTTCGTGCTTGGGCAGCTGTGGGAATGGATGCTACCACTGGCACCGATCAAACCGGTAAACTGTATTGGCAAAGGATCGAGGACGTCTATTGTAGGATCAAGCCGAAGAATAGTGGGTTCATCCATCGCACTTTCTAGTCGCTTCAAGGCCGGTGGGAGTTGATCATGCCCGCTTGTTCTCGTTGGAGTGCAGCCATGGACCAAGTGAGGGATGCACCACCTAGTGGAACCGTGGAGAGTGACTATGTGAGTACATATTTCTTCACTATTTTGATTATGTGTGTGCACTATGCTATTGGTGGGTTCTTATGTGATTTATGTGTGGTTGATAGGAGACAATTGCCGGCTTGAGGTACAAGGAGATGGCTGCTTCCAAGGGCAAGCCATTCCCATTTAAGCATGTTTGGTCAATTCTTCAAACCTTTGACAAGTGGAAGTTGAGGGATCAAGAGACCTCACCCAAGAAGTCGGCAATGCTAAGGATGGACGATAGTGAAGATGAGGAGGAGAGGAACATGGGCAAGCCCGAGGGAAACAAGAAGGGCAAGCTAAGGGTGAAGATGGAAGAAGAGGCGTCAAGCCTAAGGGACAAGATGGACCACATGATGAAGGCAAAAGAGGAATTGACAACGAAGACATTGGAGATGAAGCTTCTTATCACTGAGAAGAAGAAAGAGGTCAAGCTTGCACAAGTTGAAGCAAAGCGTGAAGAAGCAAAGCGCAAGGCCGAGTTGGAGGAGAGGATGATCAAGCTCAAAGAGGCAAAGGTATGGAAAGAACTCATGGTGGAAGAGAAAGAGCACATGATGATGTCCAAGAAGGACATGGATCAAGACAAATTGCAATGGTGGAAGGACTACAAGGAGGACATCACAGAGAGGAAGAGGATGTTCCGTGTTGCGGGTTCTACTTTTCGAGGTGACACTCCGATGAGTAGTTGTGGTGATGGCGGTGTGTACGACTCCACCGGTGCCGATGGAGATGCTTGATGGAGCCCGCTTGTGGTCTAGGAGATGGCACCGAGGTGCAACTTTTGGTGATGGTGCCGATGAGAGGAGGAAGATGATGATTTTGTGATGTAAACTATTAAACCATGCATCAATGATTGTCATTTGGTAGTTTGTTTGGAAGTTGATTGTGTTCTTATTGTCATAAATTGTGAGATGTCAAATGATAGATTTAAAGGTTGGGGTCGAGGCAAAGACTAGAACCCTCAAATCTAATCCTTAAAACAGTTTAAGGGTTGGGTTTGAGGGTTCTAGTATTTGCCCCTGTTTTTCAACCCTTAAAAGTGTCAAAAAGTGACACTTCTCAACCCTTAAAAGTGCTTTAAGGATTTGAGGGTTCTACTAGTAATGCTCTAAGGTGTGTGTGTGTGTGTGCACACGAACTGAAAAAAGTTTCAGATCTTATAGCCTGCTCATGTGCACCACAAGTGTTTGTGTTTATGCCCCAAAGAAGAAGGTCACCAAGCTGGAGGGGAGAAGGTCAGATGAGGTGCAGGGTGCAAGGGTGTTGCCTTTGATGAGGAACATGGTCGTTGTTCTAGAACATGGTGTTCTTTTTGTTGTTCCTAAGTGAGTGGGTGAGCGGGTAACTTCAGAGGCATAAAAGAACATGCAAACAATGTACGTACATGTGTAGTGATCTGAGGCAAGATACATAGGATGTAAGAGCATCTCTAGCCGCACCCCCAATAGGCCCCCCAGGACGACTTTTTTCGCGCCGGCACCGAAACCCCCCAGTCGCACCCCCAAGATGCTAAAATCTGCTGGCTCGGCCCGTTTTTGGGCCCGGTGATCCCAGGCCGAACCAAGCGCACTAGGGGTGCTTGGGGGCTCAGGCGAAAAATCAAGACAATCATTCAGATTCGCCCCCACCCCCGCGCGCTCAGCCTCCACCCTGCCGATCCCGGTGCGCCCATCGCCCACCACCGCTAGATAGGCCATTCCCCGCTAGAGAAGAGAGAAGGTTTCACTGCGGCAACCTCTCCACCACCTTCCTTGGCGAGTTTTCCGGCGCTCTGGCCGTGCAGGGCGGGATACCGGCAGCTGTGCGCCTACCACGCCCGCCAGGTGTTCGGCGATTAGTCTTCTCGGCGATGTACTCGGACAATGAGAAGGCGCTGGCGGCGCTGCTGGAGGAGAAAGCCGATGTCGACGTCCAGGATGCAGAGCATCTCATGGTCCTCGCCGCCCTGGCCAACCTGCTCGTGACCAATGAAAAGCCGCAGCGAGGTGGCTCGGTGCCGGGGCGGCTGAAAGTGAAGAACCGACATCGTTTGAGAGGCTATTGCATGCTCTACTCTGACTACTTCGTCGATCCTCCACTACACGGAGACAAAGTATTTCGGCGCCGTTATCTGATGAGCCGAAAGCTTTTCCTCAGGATTGAGAATTCCATCTAGGAGTTCAACAGCTACTTCAAGTGCAAGAAGGATTGCACTGGCAAACTTGGATTCACCTCAATCCAGAAGTGCATGACAGCTATGAGGATGCTCGCATACAGAGCTCCCGGTGATTCGCTTGACGACTATGGGCGCATGGTCGAGTCCACGGCCATTGATTATTTCTACAAGTTCTGCAGGGTAGTGGTGGCAGTGTTTGGACCGCAATACTTGGGATCACCCAGTGCTGAAGACACTTCTCGGATCCTAGCACAAAATGCAGCAAGAGGATTTCCTGGGATGCTTGGAAGCATCGACTGCATGCATGGGAAATGGAAGAACTGTCCATTTGCTTAACAAGGGATGTACAAAGGCGCCATAGGTGGTTGCAGTGTAGGACTCCCCCTTTCCTTGTTTTAGTAGGAGAGAAGGAAAGAGGAGGAGAAGGAAAAGGAAAAGGGGGCTGCACCCCTTATCCAATTCGGACCAGAGGGGGGGGGGGGCGCAGGCCTCCTTCCTTTTGGCCTCTCTCCTCTATTCCCGTATGGCCCAATAAGGCCCATATACTCCCCAGCGAATTTCCGTAACTCTCCCGTACTCCGAAAAATACCCGAATCACTCGGAACCTTTTCGATGTCCGAATATAGTCGTCCAATATATCAATCTTTACGTCTCGACCATTTCGAGACTCCTAGTCATGTCCCCAATCTCATCCGGGACTCCGAACTCCTTCGATACATCAAAACTCATAAACTAATAATAAAACTGTCATCTAAAGCTTAAGCATGCGGAGCCTACGGGTTCGAGAACTATGTAGACACGACCGAAACATGTTTCCGGTCAATAACCAATAGCGGAACCTGGATTCTCATATTGGCTCCCACATATTCTATGAAGATCTTTATCGGTCAAACGGCATAACAACATACGTTGTTCCCTCTGTCATCGATATGTTACTTGCCCGAGATTCAATCGTCGGTATCCCAATACCTAGTTCAATCTCGTTACCGGCAAGTCTCTTTACTCGTTATGTAATGCATCATCCCGCAGCTAACTCATTAGTCACATTGCTTGCAAGGCTTATAGTGATGTGCATTAGAGGGCCCAGAGATACCTCTCCGACAATCGGAGTGACAAATCCTAATCTCGAAATATGCCAACTCAACATGTACCTTTGGAGACACTTGTAGAGCTCCTTTATAATCACCCAGTTATGTTGTGACGTTTGGTAGCACACAAAGTGTTCCTCCGATAAACGGGAGTTGCATAATCTCATAGTCATAGGAACATGTATAAGTCATGAAGAAAGCAATAGCAACATACTAAACGATCAAGTCCTAAGCTAACAGAATGGGCCATGTCAATTACATCATTCTACTAATGATGTGACCCCGTTAATCAAATGACAACTCATGTCTATGGTTAGGAAACATAACCATCTTTAATTAATGAGCTAGTCAAGTAGAGGCATACTAGTGACATTAAGTTTGTCTATTTATTCACACATGTATCATGTTTCCGGTTAATACAATTCTAGCATGAATAATAAACATTTATCATGAAATAAGGAAATAAATAATAACTTTATTATTGCCTCTAGGGCATATTTCCTTCAGTCTCCCACTTACACTAGAGTCAATAATCTAGTTCACATCGCCATGTGATTTAACACCAATATTCATATCTGTATATGATTAACACCCATAGTTCACATCGTCATGTGACCAACACCCAAACGGTTTACTAGAGTCAATAATCTAGTTCACATTGCTTATGTGATTAACACCCAAAGAGTACTAAGGTGTGATAATGTTTTGCTTGTGAGAGAAGCTTAGTCAACGGGTCTGTCACATTCAGAGCCGTATGTATTTGGCAAATATTCTATGTCTACAATTGTCACACCCTAGCTAGTCATGCATTAGAGTGTTGCATCATGTTTACTCTTTCATCAGAAACTTGAAATGGGGATCTGTGAAACCCTCAGAATCATTTTTGAAAATGATCCAAATAAAAATTTCTCCAAAAGGGTCCAAGAAAATGCTCATGTTGCTCTCTGAAAATATTGGACAGGGATAAAAATCAAACCAATATTTTTAAGAGCTCATAGGTATTTATTTTGGGCATTTGGAATTAATGCATAAATATTTGCATTGCAGATATATTATTTATATATATTAATATATGTCCAAATATTATGCCATTGATAAAGGAGCTCTGGAATAATATATCTAGCTCCTGCAAAAATTGGCATAAGGTAAATAAATGATTTAATATTTTTTTAAATCAAAACAAATGTCAGAAATTAGAAAAAGAAAAATAAATAAAGGGAGAAGCTTACCTGGGCTCCTCCCTGTGCAGCCCAGCCAGCTGGCCGGCCCAGCCAGCAGGCGGCCCAGCCCGCCTCCCTCCTCTGTCGTCTTCGTCCTCGACAGAGGGAGGGGAGTGTGGCCGGCGCGCGCGCGCGCCACCGCGCCACGCCACCTGCTCGCCTGCCTGCCTGCCCTCCCCTCCTCGTCTCGATGCCCCGGACGACGCCACGCCCTCCCCCTGCTCTCTCTCACTCTCCCTCGGTTCCTCCCTCCTCTCCCTCGCTCTCTCTCTCACGGCCGAACACCACCATCGCCGCCGTTCGCCATAGCAGCCGTCACCGGCCACCCCTCGCTCCCTCCGCTGAGCTCAGGAGCTCCGCCTCGACCCCCTCTTCCTCCCCACCGACCCACAGCTCTCCGGAAGCCCTGCATCGCCGCCCACGTCGCCGTTCCCCTCCTCGGCCACCGGAGATCATCGCCGTCGATTCGCTGCACTCCGGCCGTCCCCGAGCCCGCTAACCATCCCTGCAGCTCCGCGGTGAGCCCCCGGGTCGTTTCCCCTTCTCCCCTGGTCTCGTTCGACCTCTAGGCCTTAGCCCCGTCTTGGCCGAGAGCTCCACGCCGCCGGCGATGTCGCCGTCGTGGCCACAGTCACCGTAGCGCCCAACCGAGCACACCCACGTCTTCACCGCACCGCGTAGAAGCCGTAGGTGCCAACCCCGCATCTCCGCAGCCGTTGTAGCCTCGATCCGGAGCTCAATCGAGCTCCGGCAGCCGCCACGGTCGTCGCCGTCGTCGGTACAGGCCACCCCAGGCACGGCCACCACCACCGTTCGACGCGCGGGAGCAAGGGCTCTCCAACGAGCCCAAGCACGGCCTCGCCCGTGCCCTGTAGCGCGATTCCGCATCGCGCCGCCGTCTCGGACCTCGCCGGCGTCATGTCGCCGGTGGGTTTGACCCACCTTGACCACGGCAGGACCCCCCCTGTGTCCCTGACAGGTGGGCCCAGCCCTATAGCTAATTAGGATTAGCACTAACCGAGTTAGTTAAACTAACTACCCCCCCTGACACTGACCAGTGGGCCCCAGCGCCACTAATCCCTAATTAGGATTAATTTAACCCTGTTAAACCCCCCTGTCACTGACGTGTGGCCCCCACACGTCAGGTTTGACCCCAGCCAGCCACAGTTGACCACTGACGTCATGCTGACGTCATGCTGGCGCAATATATATATTTCTGGATTTAATTTAAATCAGGAAATTCCAGAATATTATTTAAACTTCAAAAATTCATAACTTTTATTCTGTAACTCCAAATTGGACAAATTATATATGAAAAATGATCAGAAAAATCCAATCTATCCATCTGTACTATTTTCATGCATGATCAAACAAGTTAAATTGATGTTTTAAGCAGAACAAGGAAAAGCACTTTAAAAGGCCATGTTTGAGTTTGAAATTTGAATCTTTGATTCAAATTTGTTCAAACCCTTCTGGTTTTAGTTGCATTAGCCCAACACACTCATATTGCCATGTTTCATGCATGCATCATATTGTTGCACATTGTTTGGTGATGGTTGTGTATCGGTGTCCTTTGCGACAGGTTCTGCCTCCGAGGAGTACCGTGATTACCCTAACGAAGAACCGTATCAGTGCATCGAACCATCAGGCAAGCAACCAACCATTTGATCATATCGATACAATCCCATGTTCTCGCTCCTGCTCTCTTTTACTGCATTAAGACAACGCGTTTCAAACTGCTGTGTGCTACGGTAGTTGAACCCATTTCCTCTGCATGACCTGTCATTGCCACAGTAACTAGATGAAACCCACTAGCATGTGTAGGAGTTGTTTGAGCCATATGTATGTGTTGTTCCTACCTTGCTATGCCTGCTATGCTTAGAGTCGTGTCAGGTCTGGTTCATCTGGGTGATGGGCTAGAGTGAAATGATTATGTCGGTAATGAGAGTGGTGTGGTGAACACGATTTGGTAAAGGTATCGATGAGAGGCCATGTAGGAGTACATGGTGGGTTGTTTCATTGAAGCCGACCTTAAGCACTGAGATCTGTATGTGTGATTTAAGATACAGCTACTACCATGCATTGGGCCCTGAAATATGACCCCGCTCGACTTCTTATTCACCCTAGCTCTCTGTCCAGGAGTTGCAAGTAGTTTCTGGTGTTTGTAGTCTACTGGAGGCCGTGGACAGCGCTGACCGTAGGGGTGGGCTGTGATGCGGTAGGTACGTGGCCGGGTGTACCGAATACCCGTTAGGTATCTCGGGAACCCTGTTCACATCGTTCGGGGCCGTATGGGAAACCTCGGCCGGACTCCCTGCGGATGGAACCTGGATAGGCGATAAACCTGGACTAGAGGCTTAAGTGTTTAGGTAGGTCGTGGTCTACACCCACGTCGGCTTTCGCTTGAAGTCTGCCGAGCACATGTCGTGTGCAGACGCTAAGTGGTGGAAACATGTATGAAGAAGTACACCCCTGCAGGGTTAACATGATCTATTCGAATAGCCGCGTCCGCGGTAAAGGACTACTTGGTTGCCTATACAGTTCATAGACAAGTAAATGGAAACTACTAAAAGCCTCAAGATAAGTGTGAGTGCCGAGGATGGCTCTTCCGTAGGAAGACGGAGGTGGATCCTCGGTAGTGTATTGAAGTGGTGAGTAGTGGACTCGTGTGCGCAAAACCATTTCAAGTTGGAGTATCGTAGGATAGTCTAGCCAAGAGTCAAAGCTGGCTTGCTGCAATAACTCCACCAACCCTTCTTGATAATATGCATGTATGTAGGATCTGATGTAAGTCTTGCTGAGTACCTTTGTACTCATGTTGCTATAATTTACATTTTTACAGAAGACGCTGCAACCCCTTCTGATGGGTTCTATGTAGACGTTGACATCAACGAGTAGGCTAAAGACCCAGGTGGTGACCCTGAGCTTGTGAAGGACCACGTAGTATAGCTAGGCTTTCCAAGCCTCTTTTATTTTACTAGTTGTCTGTACTCAGACAAGTTACTTCCGCTGCTGGTTTGTATGACTGTATGACTTGAATGTTGGGTCGTGAGACCCGTACCTTTGTGTATGTTATGTATGGCTCCCTGAGCCTTAAATAAAGTACTTGTGTCGTAGAGTCATGTTGTGATGCTTCGTTGTATTTGCACATATCGAGCATATTGTGTGTATGATTGAAATGCTTGGTATGTGTGGGATCTGACTATCTAGTTGTTTATCTTTAGTAGCCTCTCTTACCGGGAAATGTCTCCTAGTGTTACCGCTGAGCCATGGTAGCTTGCTACTGCTCTGGAACACTTAGGCTGGCCGGCATGTGTCCTTCTTCGTTCCTGTGTCTGTCCCTTCGGGGAAATGTCACGCTTTGAGTACCGGAGTCCTGTTAGCCCGCTACAGCCCGGTTTACCGGAGTCCTGCTAGCCCAGTGCTACAGCCCGGACCCACTTGCTGATGACCGACACGTTCGAAGCTGGGTCATGGATGCCTGTCCCTGTAAGTCTGTGCCACTTTGGGTTTACGACTAGTCATGTCAGCCCGGGCTCCTTATCATATGGATGCTAGCGACACTATCATATACGTGAGCCAAAAGGCGCAAACGGTCCCGGGCAAAGGTAAGGCGACACCCGTGGGGATACCGTGCGTGAGGCCGCAAAGTGATATGAGGTGTTACCGGCTAGATCGATGTGACATCGAGTCGGGGTCCTGACAGCGTTGGCATCAGAGCCGGACTGCCTGTAGGTTCTCCAAGCCAAACTGGTCGATGTTGAGTCTAGAAATTCTTTAGTTATATGTAGGGGAATTGTTTGTGGGTTGGAACGTAAGGCTCTTTTTACTCCTCTATCTTATGACATTCTGATCTGAGTCAGTCCATTCTTCCACCGGGGGTTAAGGAATTAGGATCTATACTCTCTATCAGGATCACGTGTTACTAATCAGTAGTACCTTATAGGTATGATGGATACAAGCCTAGTTCAGTTCTTCTACCATATTATGTTGCTAGGATGGTCTCAGAACTTTGATATGATGATGTTGAGTGTGTATGTAATCCTTTGTCAAATGTCTCAAAATCCTTCTTGAGCATTTACAGCTGTTATGCTGCCGAAATTTTGCTAGAAATTCTAATGCCTTTGCATTATGATTGTGCTTTCAGATGGCCACTCGCGACCTCAATCAAGTGGTTCGCCTGACTCGATGCCTAGATGTACCCGGCCATACTGCCAAGTTGGTCAGGGTAATGACTGAGGCTGGATACCGCTGGTATCCTGAGTACACGGTCGAAGAGCAATTTCGGGACTTTAATCAAAGCCAGTATCTCTGCACTGTCAGGATATTTCCATCTTATCCTGGATCCACCGAGCCCCTTCACTGCTCCTATGGACTCGGGGTTACTATTGAGATGGCTGTGCAGGACGCCGCCTACTCTATGATGACCATTATGCGAGTCAGATCTGGTCTATTTCGGGACTCTGATTTCCGGTATATGCCAGGATCACTTCCGGGAGCACAAGGGTATCTCCAGGCTATCTATGCTGACCCCACCCAGGAGGATTCACGGACTCGCACCACTGCTGAGATGCTCGAGGATAAGGACCGTGAAAATCGGGCCTTAAGGTTAGAGCTCTTCAATACCCGTGCTGACCACTGGGCCACTTTGACTCGGTTCGCACCGGCGGTGCAAGCTGGATATTCAGATATGCGCGATCTCTATCCTGTGAGATCTGCTCTGCCAGACGTGATGGGTTGGCGTGATGTAGGAGGCATCACCCCACCTCGCGGTCCCCGCAGGCCACCGTCTGTTGGTCCAAGGCCTCATCCTAGCCCCTATGGTCCACAAGCTCCGCGAGATCGTCTGTTTCCGGATGATCATGTTGAGCTTCCAGGCTATGGAGGTGACTTCTACGAGGACTACTACGGATCGGTCTGAGTTAGTGGTAGTATCACTAGTTCGCACTAGCTGTGTCGTCTATCGTCCCGCGTGACTCGTGGGATATGACCTAGTTTGTACTCTTTCCGGAGGTGTAGAAAAATAATGTATAGGAGCTTGGAATGCCTCCGATGAGATGTAATCCTCCTTTCACCGTAATAGTACTTTGTTTGGTCTTGTACTAAACCCTGTATGGTGTGTATGACGATGGAATAAAGAAGCAGTTTCTGTATTTACCATGTCATACGGATGATCATCTTGCATTTCGAGTTATTCCTTACATTTTATATCCTATGTCGGAATTTTATCATCCTGACTAAATCATTGTCTTGTTTACCTAGGATGGTCAACACGCGCACTAACCCTGCTCCTCAAGAGCAGGCCGAAGGCAGTGAAGTCAGGGATGCAAATCTGCCTCATCCTCCTTCCCTAGCCGAGGTTATGATGGAAGCTGAGAGAAACAAGCGGGAGACCAACCGTTTGTTGGAGCGTATTGAACAGAACACGGCACACCATCAGAGGACTAACGTGGTGTCACTCAGTGATTTTATCAAATTACATCCACCCACGTTCCACCACTCCGTCGAGCCTCTCGACGCTGATGACTGGCTTCGCAGTATCGCTCACAAACTGCGTTCCGCGCTGGTAGCGGAGGCTGACAAGGTCACCTTTGCTCCATATCATCTTGAAGGCCCCGCCAGTCTATGGTGGGAGAATTATGGAGCTATGCGCCCAGCGGGCCATGTCACTACTTGGGCTGAATTCAGCGAGGCTTTCCGTGAACATCACATTCCGGAGGGTCTCATGGACCGTAAACGTGAGGAATTTTGCAATTTCACCCAAGGCCGACTTTCTGTGGATGTTTACAGCAGGGAGTTTGGTAACCTCGCACGATATGCAACCGAGGAAGTTTCTACTGATGCCAAGAAACAGGCAAGGTTCCGTAAGGGCCTTAGTCCTGAGCTTCGCCGCGACCTCCGTCTGCATGAGTGCACATCTTTTCAGAAACTTGTCAACAAAGCCATCAGTGCTGAAACTGGTCAGACTGACTATGACGCAACACGCAAGCATGGCCGTGACATGGGTTCCTCATCCGGTGCTGGTCCTCAGAAGCGCCGCGTGTGGGTGCCCAACACCGCCCTGCCACCCAGGTTCACACCGAGGCCATCTTTCCAGGCGCCTCGCCCTGTTCAACAGTCTGCTCCAGCCAAGCCCTATGGGGGTCCAACTAACAATGCTCCTCCACGTACCAGTTCCGTGACTTGTTTCAAGTGTGGGGAATCTGGCCACTATATGCGTGAGTGTCCCCAGACCAACCCCAACCAGTCTGCTAAAGCTGTTGGCCGTGGCAAGCCGACAGGAAAAGTTTTCCACGCCAAGCCGGTCACCGCTTCACGTGGCCATGTCAACTGTATCTCTGCCGAAGAAGCTCAAGAGGATCCCAACGTCGTTCTCGGTACGCTTCTTGTTAATTGCCACCCGGCATCTGTTCTTTTCGATACAGGAGCCTCTCATTCTTTTATATCCGAAAATTATGCTCGTTTGCATAACGTTGCATTCTGTGACATGCCATCCACTATGGAAATTTCTACTCCTGGTTCTAGATGGCAGACCTCTAGGGTAAGTTATGGAAATGAAATCCAAGTCGACAGACTTGTTTTCCTCGCGTCTTTGATAGCCCTTAAATCTTCAGATATTAATATCATTCTGGGTATGGACTGGATGTCGGCTCATCAAGCCAAAATTGATTGCTTCTCTAGGACTGTTCAACTCACCCATCCTTCGGGGAAGATAGTCAATGTCTTGACCCGATTAGCCAAGCGACAGTTATATTCTCTTAACGCCAGCCCTTTGCCAGACCTTGAGGACATTCCGGTAGTCCGTGACTTCCCGGATGTCTTTCCAGAGGAATTGCCAGGTGTTCCACCTGACAGGGATGTTGAGTTCGTAATAGACCTCATTCCAGGAACCGTTCCGATTGCTAGAAGACCCTATAAGATGGCACCCCTAGAACTAGCCGAGCTTAAGAAACAACTCGATGAGTCCTTGAAAAAGGGTTTCATCCGACCTAGCTCATCTCCGTGGGCTTGCCCCGTCCTATTCGTCAAGAAGAAGGATGGTACGGACCGGATGGTTGTAGATTACCGACCTGTCAATTTGGTCACAATCAAGAACAAATATCCGCTTCCCAGGATCAACGACCTGTATGATCAGCTCGCTGGATCCTCAGTCTTCTCCAAGATGGATTTGAGGTTGGGCTACCATCAAATCAAAATCAGAAACGGGGACATTCCTAAAACGGCCTTTGTTACTCGTTATGGCCAATACGAGTACACCGTCATGTCCTTCGGTTTAACCAACGCTCCAGCCACCTTTTCTCGGTTAATGAACTCAATCTTCATGGAGTATCTGGATAAATTCGTCGTAGTTTATCTCGATGATATACTCATCTACTCCAAGAACGAGGAAGAACATGCCGAACATCTAAGGCTAGTGTTGAAGAAACTTCGAGAGCATCGCCTTTATGCCAAATTTTCTAAATGTGAATTCTGGTTGTCAGAAGTGACCTATCTGGGTCATGTAATATCTGGTAAAGGTATTGCTGTTAACCCTGAGCGAGTTCAAGCCGTCCTTAATTGGACTCCACCTGAATCGGTCAAGCAAGTTCGGAGTTTTCTAGGCTTAGCGAGCTATTGTCGTCGCTTTGTCGAGAACTTCTCCAAGGTTGCTAAACCTCTAACCGAACTCCTCAAGAAAGATAAGAAGTTCGAATGGACTCCACAATGTGAGCACAGCTTTCAGGAACTGAAAAGACGCCTGACCTCTGCTCCCGTACTGGTACCGCCAGACTTCTCCAAGGACTTTGTTATCTACTGCGACGCCTCGCGACAAGGACTAGGTTGCATTCTCATGCAAGATCGACACGTAATTGCCTACGCTTCACGGCAATTGCACCCACATGAGGAGAATTATCCTACTCATGATCTAGAGCTTGCAGCCGTAGTCTATGCACTTAAGACCTGGCGACATTACCTCCTCGGTAATCGTTGCGAAATATTCACTGATCACCAAAGTCTGAAGTACATTTTCACCCAACCGGATCTGAATCTCAGGCAAAGACGTTGGGTTGAGTTGATCACAGACTTCGACTTAGGAATAACCTACACCCCAGGGAAAGCCAACGTCATGGCTGATGCGCTAAGTCGTAAATCTTATTGTAACAACCTGATGTTACAACAAAGTCAACCGCTTCTCCATGAGGAATTTCGGAAGCTTAACCTTCACATTGTACCTCAAGGTTTTCTTTCCACCTTGGTAGCAAAACCTACTCTTACGGATCAAATCATCGCTGCCCAAAAGCGAGATAAGGGAATATCTAAAATCAAAGAGAACATTGCTAGCGGAGGTGCTAGTTGTTTCTCCACAAATGATCATGGTGTTGTGTACTTTGAGAACCGTCTAGTGGTTCCCAAGAACCAGCATCTACGGCAGTTGATCCTTAAGGAGGCTCATGAATCTCCTCTCACTATTCATCCCGGTAGTACTAAGATGTATCAGGACCTACGCCAGAGG
The DNA here is from genome assembly GCF_018294505.1 of Triticum aestivum. Lineage (NCBI taxonomy): Eukaryota > Viridiplantae > Streptophyta > Magnoliopsida > Poales > Poaceae > Triticum > Triticum aestivum. The sequence continues at coordinate 229,315,087 of NC_057801.1, forward strand.
TTCTGGTGGACTAGGATGAAGAGAGAAATTGCTCAGTATATTGCTAATTGCGACGTCTGTCGTCGTGTAAAAGCAGAGCATCAACGGCCTGCTGGCACCCTTCAACCCTTAGCTATTCCTGAATGGAAATGGGATAAAATTGGTATGGATTTCATTACCGGTTTTCCCAGGACCAAGAGAGGGAATAATGCTATTTTCGTCGTTGTCGATCGTCTTTCCAAAGTAGCCCATTTCTTACCTGTTCGTGAGAGTATAACCGCTAGTCAGCTGGCAGACTTATACATCTCCCGAATAGTGTCCCTCCATGGTGTTCCTTTGGAAATTAACTCGGATCGAGGAAGTCTTTTCACCTCTCGATTTTGGGAAAGTTTCCAAAATGCTATGGGAACCCGTCTCTCCTTCAGCACCGCTTTCCACCCTCAGTCGAGTGGTCAAGTGGAACGCGTCAACCAGATTCTAGAAGACATGCTTCGAGCCTCTGTTATCTCATTCGGAATGGACTGGGAGAAGTGCCTTCCATTTGCCGAATTCGCTTACAACAACAGCTATCAATCTAGCTTGGGTAAAGCCCCTTTTGAAGTTCTCTATGGACGACGGTGTCGAACACCCCTTAACTGGTCAGAGACCGGGGAAAGACAATTCTTTGGCCCGGATATGATTCAGGAAGCAGAAGAACAAGTTCGTATCGTTCGTGAAAAGTTGAAAACAGCCCAATCTCGTCAAAAGAGTCAATATGACCGAAAACATAAGGCTATGACTTTCGAGGTTGACGAGAAGGCTTATCTTCGGGTCACCCCTCTGAAGGGAACCCATCGTTTCGGTATCAAAGGCAAATTGGCTCCTCGTTACATTGGACCTTTTCGCATTCTCGCCAAACGAGGAGAAGTTGCCTACCAGTTGGAACTACCTCCGCATCTCTCCAGAGTCCACGATGTCTTCCACGTTTCTCAACTCAGGCGTTGCTTCTCGGATCCTATCCGTGAAGTGGACCACGAAACGCTTGATCTCCAAGATAATCTTACATATCGAGAGTACCCCATTCGTATCCTCGATCAGGCCGAACGTACCACCCGACGTCATAATATCAAGTTTCTCAAAGTACAATGGTCGCACCATTCTGAGGATGAAGCAACTTGGGAAAGGGAGGATCGTCTTCGACTTGAGTATCCCGCCTTCTTCCCGGAGGAACCCAAATCTCGGGACGAGATTCTTTTGAGTGGGGGTGAGTTGTCACACCCTAGCTAGTCATGCATTAGAGTGTTGCATCATGTTTACTCTTTCATCAGAAACTTGAAATGGGGATCTGTGAAACCCTCAGAATCATTTTTGAAAATGATCCAAATAAAAATTTCTCCAAAAGGGTCCAAGAAAATGCTCATGTTGCTCTCTGAAAATATTGGACAGAGATAAAAATCAAACCAATATTTTTAAGAGCTCATAGGTATTTATTTTGGGCATTTGGAATTAATGCATAAATATTTGCATTGGAGATATATTATTTATATATATTAATATATGTCCAAATATTATGCCATTTATAAAGGAGCTCTGGAATAATATATCTAGCTCCTGCAAAAATTGGCATAAGGTAAATAAATGATTTAATATTTTTTTTAAATCAGAACAAATGTCAGAAATTAGAAAAAGAAAAATAAATAAAGGGAGAAGCTTACCTGGGCTCCTCCCTGTGCAGCCCAGCCAGCTGGCCGGCCCAGCCAGCAGGCGGCCCAGCCCGCCTCCCTCCTCTGTCGTCTTCGTCCTCGACAGAGGGAGGGGAGTGTGGCCGGCGCGCGCGCGCGCCACCGCGCCACGCCACCTGCTCGCCTGCCTGCCTGCCCTCCCCTCCTCCTCTCGATGCCCCAGACGACGCCACGCCCCCTCCCCTGCTCTCTCTCACTCTCCCTCGGTTCTTCCCTCCTCTCCCTCGCTCTCTCTCTCACGGCCGAACACCACCATCGCCGCCGCTCGCCATAACCACGGCCACCGGGCCTCCCTCGCTCCCCCGACTAGCCCAGAGGCTCCGCCTCGACCCCCTCTTCCCTCTCCACCGACCCACAGCTCTCCGGAAGCCCTGCATCGCCGCCCACGTCGCCGTTCCCCTCCTCGGCCACCGGAGATCATCGCCGTCGATTCGCTACACTCCGGCCGTCCCCGAGCCCGCTAACCATCCCTGCAGCTCCGCGGTGAGCCCCCGGGTCGTTTTCCCCTTCTCCCCTGGTCTCGTTCGACCTCTAGGCCTTAGCCCCGTCTTGGCCGAGAGCTCCACGCCGCCGGCGATGTCGCCGTCGTGGCCACAGTCACCGTAGCGCCCAACCGAGCACACCCACGTCTTCACCGCACCGCGTAGAAGCCGTAGGTGCCAACCCCGCATCTCCACAGCCGTTGTAGCCTCGATCCCGAGCTCAACCGAGCTCCGGCAGCCGCCACGGTCGTCGCCGTCGTCGGTACAGGCCACCCCAGGCACGGCCACCACCACCGTTCGACGCGCGGGAGCAAGGGCTCTCCAACGAGCCCAAGCACGGCCTCGCCCGTGCCCTGTAGCGCGATTCCGCATCGCGCCGCCGTCTCGGACCTCGCCGGCGTCATGTCGCCGGTGGGTTTGACCCACCTTGACCACGGCAGGACCCCCCTTGTGTCCCTGACAGGTGGGCCCAGCCCTGTAGCTAATTAGGATTAGCACTAACCGAGTTAGTTAAACTAACTACCCCCCCTGACACTGACCAGTGGGCCCCAGCGCCACTAATCCCTAATTAGGATTAATTTAACCCTGTTAAACCCCCCTGTCACTGACGTGTGGCCCCCACACGTCAGGTTTGACCCCAGCCAGCCACAGTTGACCACTGACGTCATGCTGACGTCATGCTGGCGCAATATATATATTTCTGGATTTAATTTAAATCAGGAAATTCCAGAATATTATTTAAACTTCAAAAATTCATAACTTTTATTCTGTAACTCCAAATTGGACAAATTATATATGAAAAATGATCAGAAAAATCCAATCTATCCATCTGTACTATTTTCATGCATGATCAAACAAGTTAAATTGATGTTTTAAGCAGAATAAGGAAAAGCACTTTAAAAGGCCATGTTTGAGTTTGAAATTTGAATCTTTGATTCAAATTTGTTCAAACCCTTCTGGTTTTAGTTGCATTAGCCCAACACACTCATATTGCCATGTTTCATGCATGCATCATATTGTTGCACATTGTTTGGTGATGGTTGTGTATCGGTGTCCTTTGCGACAGGTTCTGCCTCCGAGGAGTACCGTGATTACCCTAACGAAGAACCGTATCAGTGCATCGAACCATCAGGCAAGCAACCAACCATTTGATCATATCGATACAATCCCATGTTCTCGCTCCTGCTCTCTTTTACTGCATTAAGACAACGCGTTTCAAACTGCTGTGTGCTACGGTAGTTGAACCCATTTCCTCTGCATGACCTGTCATTGCCACAGTAACTAGATGAAACCCACTAGCATGTGTAGGAGTTGTTTGAGCCATATGTATGTGTTGTTCCTACCTTGCTATGCCTGCTATGCTTAGAGTCGTGTCAGGTCTGGTTCATCTGGGTGATGGGCTAGAGTGAAATGATTATGTCGGTAATGAGAGTGGTGTGGTGAACACGATTTGGTAAAGGTATCGATGAGAGGCCATGTAGGAGTACATGGTGGGTTGTTTCATTGAAGCCGACCTTAAGCACTGAGTTCTGTATGTGTGATTTAAGATACAGCTACTACCATGCATTGGGCCCTGAAATATGACCCCGCTCGACTTCTTATTCACCCTAGCTCTCTGTCCAGGAGTTGCAAGTAGTTTCTGGTGTTTGTAGTCTACTGGAGGCCGTGGACAGCGCTGACCGTAGGGGTGGGCTGTGATGCGGTAGGTACGTGGCCGGGTGTACCGAATACCCGTTAGGTATCTCGGGAACCCTGTTCACATCGTTCGGGGCCGTATGGGAAACCTCGGCCGGACTCCCTGCGGATGGAACCTGGATAGGCGATAAACCTGGACTAGAGGCTTAAGTGTTTAGGTAGGTCGTGGTCTACACCCACGTCGGCTTTCGCTTGAAGTCTGCCGAGCACATGTCGTGTGCAGACGCTAAGTGGTGGAAACATGTATGAAGAAGTACACCCCTGCAGGGTTAACATGATCTATTCGAATAGCCGCGTCCGCGGTAAAGGACTACTTGGTTGCCTATACAGTTCATAGACAAGTAAATGGAAACTGCTAAAAGCCTCAAGATAAGTGTGAGTGCCGAGGATGGCTCTTCCGTAGGAAGACGGAGGCGGATCCTCGGTAGTGTATTGAATTGGTGAGTAGTGGACTCGTGTGCGCAAAACCATTTCAAGTTGGAGTATCGTAGGATAGTCTAGCCAAGAGTCAAAGCTGGCTTGCTGCAATAACTCCACCAACCCTTCTTGATAATATGCATGTATGTAGGATCTGATGTAAGTCTTGCTGAGTACCTTTGTACTCATGTTGCTATAATTTACATTTTTACAGAAGACGCTGCAACCCCTTCTGATGGGTTCTATGTAGACGTTGACATCAACGAGTAGGCTAAAGACCCAGGTGGTGACCCTGAGCTTGTGAAGGACCACGTAGTATAGCTAGGCTTTCCAAGCCTCTTTTATTTTACTAGTTGTCTGTACTCAGACAATGTACTTCCGCTGCTGGTTTGTATGACTGTATGACTTGTATGTTGGGTCGTGAGACCCGTATCTTTGTGTATGCTATGTATGGCTCCCTGAGCCTTAAATAAAGTACTTGTGTCATAGAGTCATGTTGTGATGCTTCGTTGTATTTGCACATATCGAGCATATTGTGTGTATGATTGAAATGCTTGGTATGTGTGGGATCTGACTACCTAGTTGTTTATCTTTAGTAGCCTCTCTTACCGGGAAATGTCTCCTAGTGTTACCACTGAGCCATGGTAGCTTGCTACTGCTCTGGAACACTTAGGCTGGCCGGCATGTGTCCTTCTTCGTTCCTGTGTCTGTCCCTTCGGGGAAATGTCACGCTTTGAGTACCGGAGTCCTGTTAGCCCGCTACAGCCCGGTTTACCGGAGTCCCGCTAGCCCAGTGCTACAGCCCGGACCCACTTGCTGATGACCGACACGTTCGAAGTTGGGTCATGGATGCCTGTCCCTGTAAGTCTGTGCCACTTTGGGTTTACGACTAGTCATGTCAGCCCGGGCTCCTTATCATATGGATGCTAGCGACACTATCATATACGTGAGCCAAAAGGCGCAAACGGTCCCGGGCAAAGGTAAGGCGACACCCGTGGGGATACCGTGCGTGAGGCCGCAAAGTGATATGAGGTGTTACCGGCTAGATCAATGTGACATCGAGTCGGGGTCCTGACAACAATGCTCTGTACGAAGCTACTCTAGCTAATTGCTCCCACTTTCAATATGTATCCAGATTGAGACTTAGAGTCATCTGGATTAGTGTAAAAGCTTGCACCGATGTAACCCTTTATGACGGGCTCTTTTATCACCTCCATAATCGAGAAATATTTCCTTAGTCCTCACTAAGGATATTCTTGACCAATGTTCTGTGATCTACTCCTAGATCACTATTGTACTCCCTTGCCAAATTCAGAGCAAGGTATACAATAGGTCTGATACATTGCATAGCATACATTATAGAACCTATGACTGAGGCATAGGGAATGACTTTCATTCTCTTTTCTACTTTCTGCCGTGGTCGGGATTTGAGTCTTACTCAATTTCACACCTTTGCAACACAGGCAAGAACTCTCTCTTTGACTGTTCCATTTTGAACGACTTCAAAATCTTGACAAGGTGTGTACTTATTGAAAAACTTATCAAGCGTCTTGATCTATCTCAATAGATTTTGATGCTCAATATGTAAGTAGCTTTATGGAGGTCTTTCTTTTAAAGAACTCCTTTCAAATACTCCTTTATGCTTTCCAGAAAAATTCTACATCATTTCTGATCAACAATATGTTACTCACATATATTTATGGGAAAGGCGGTAGTGCTCCCACTCACTTTATTGTAAATACAGGCTTCACCACAAGTATGTATAAAACTATATGCTTTGATCAACTTATCGAAGCGTATATTCCAACTCTGAGATGCTTGCACCAGTCCATAGATGGATCGCTGGAGCTTGCACATTTTGTTAGCACCTTTAGGATTGACAAAACCTTCTGGTTGCATCATATACAACTCTTCTTTAAGAAAACCATTAAGGAATGCAGTTTTGACATCCATTTGCCAGATTTCATAAAATGTGGCAATTGCTAACATGATTCAGACAGACTTAAGCATCGCTACAGTTGAGAAAATCTCATTGTAGTCAACACCTTGAACTTGTCAAAAAACCTTTTTTTGCGACAAGTCGAGCTTTGTAGATAGTAACACTACTATCAGCATATGTCTTCCTCTTGAAGGTCCATTTATACAATATGGCTTGCCGATCATCGGGCAACTCCACCAAAGTCCACCATTTGTTCTCATACATGGATCCCGTCTCAGATTTCATGGCCTCAAGCCATTTCGCGGAATCTGGGCTCATCATCGCTTCCTCATAGTTTGTAGGTTCATCATGGTCTAGTAACATGACTTCCAGAACAGGATCACCGTACCACTCTGGTGCGGACTGTACTTTTGAAGACCTACGAGGTTTTGTAGTAACTTGATCTGAAGTTTCATGATCATCATCATTAGCTTCCTCACTAATTGGTGTAGGAATCACTGGAACTGATTTCTGTGATGAACTACTTTCCAATTTGGGAGAAGGTACAAATTACCTTATCAAGCTCTACTTTCCTCCCACTCACTTCTTTCGAGAGAAACTCCTTCTCTAGAAAGGATCCATTCTTAGCAACGAATGTTTTACCTTCAGATCTGTGATAGAAGGTGTACCCAACAGTTTCCTTTGGGTATTCTACGAAGACGCACTTCTCCGATTTGGGTTCGAGCTTATCAGGTTGAAAACCTTTTTCATATAAGCATCGCAACTCCAAACTTTAAGAAACGACATCTTAGGTTTACTGCTAAACCATAGTTCATACAGTGTCGTCTCAACGGATTTAGATGGTGCCCTATTAAACATGAATGCAGCTGTCTCTAATGCATAACCCCAAAACGATAGTGGTAAACCGATAAGAGACATCATAGATCGCACCATATCTAGTAAAGTATGATTACGACATTCGGACACACCATTACATTGTGGTGTGCCAGGTGGCGTGAGTTGTGAAACTATTTCACATTGTTTCAAATGAAGACCAAACTCGTAACTCAAATATTCGTCTCCACGATCAGATCGTAGAAACTTTATTTTTCTTGTTACGATGATTTTCCACTTCACTCTGAAATTCTTTGGACTTTTCAAATGTTTCAGACTTATGTTTCATCAAGTAGATATACCCATATCTGCTCAAATCATCTGTGAAGGTCAGAAAATAATGATACACGCCTCGAGCCTTAACACTCACCAGATCGCATACATCGGTATGTATTATTTCCAATAAGTCAGTAGCTCGTTCCATTGTTCCGGGGAACGGAGTTTTAGTCATCTTGCCCAAAAGGCACGGTTCGCAAGCATCAAATGATTCATAACCAAGTGATTCCGAAAATCCATCTTTATGGAGTTTCTTCATGCGCTTTACACCGATATGACCCAAACGGCAGTGCCACAAATAAGTTGCACTATCATTATTAACTTTGCATATTTTCGCATCAATATTATGAATATGTGTATCACTACGATCGAGATCCAACAAACTATTTTCATTGGGTGTATGACCATTTGAAGGTTTTATTCATGTAAACAGAACAACAATTATTCTCTGACTTTAAATGAATAATCGTATTGCAATAAACATGGTCAAATCATATTCATGCTCAACACAAATGCCAAATAACATTTATTTAGGTTTAACACTAATCCCAAAAGTATAGGGAGTGTGTGATGATGACCGTATCAATCTTGGAACTACTTCCAACACTCATCATCACTTCCCCTTCAACTAGTCTCTGTTTATTCTGTAACTCTTGTTTTGAGTTACTAATCTTAGCAACCGAACAAGTATCAAATACTCAAGGGCTACTATAAACACTAGTAAGGCACACATCAATAACCTGTATATCAAATATACCCTTGTTCACTTTGCCATCCTTCTTATCCACCAAATATTCAGGGCATTTCCGCTTCCAGTGACCATTTCCTTTGCAGTGTAAGCACTCAGTTTCAGGCTTTGGTCCAGCTTTGGTCTTCTTCACGGGAGTGACAACTTGTTTGCCATTCTACTTGAAGTTTCCCTTTCTTTCCCTTTGCCCTTTTCTTGAAACTAGTGGTCTTGTAAATCATCAACACTTGATGCTCTTTCTTGATTTCTACCTTCGTCGATTTCAACATCACGAAGAGCTCGAGAATCGTTTTCGTCATCCCTTGCATACTATAGTTCATCACGAAGTTCTAGTAACTTAGTGATGTTGACTAGAGAATTCTGTCAATCACTATATTATGTGGAAGATTAACTCCCACTTGATTCAAGCGATTGAAGTACCCAGACAATCTGAGCACATGCTCATTAGTTGAGAGATTCTCCTCCATCTTTTAGCTATAGAACTTGTTGGAGACTTCATCTCTCAACTCGGGTATTTGCTTGAAATATTAACTTCAATTCCTGGAACATCTCATATGGTCCATGACGTTCAAAACGTCTTTGAAGTCCCGATTCTAAGCCGTTAAGCATGGTGCACTAAACTATCAAGTAGTCATCATATTGAGTTAGGCAAACGTTCATAACGTCTGCATCTGCTCCTGCAATAGGTCTGTCACCTAGCGGTGCATTAAGGACATAATTCTTCTGTGCAGCAATGAGGATAAACCTCAGATCACAGATCCAATCCGCATCATTGCTACTAACATCTTTCAACACCATTTTCTCTGGGAACATATCAAAATAAACATATGAAAGCAACAACGCGAGCTATTGATCTACAACATAATTTGCAAAAAACTACCAGGACTAAGTTCATGATAAATATAAGTTCAATTAATCATATTACTTACCCACTTATACAGACATCTCTCTAGTCATCTAAGTGATCACGTGATCCAAATCAACTAAACCATGTCCGATCATCACGTGAGATGGAGTAGTTTTCAATGGTGAACATCACTATGTTGATCATATCTACTATATGATTCACGCTCGACCTTTCGGTCTCCGTGTTCCGAGGCCATATCTGTATATGCTAGGCTCGTCAAGTTTAACCTAAGTATTCCGCGTGTGCAACTGTTTTGCACCCGTTGTATTTGAAAGTAGAGCCTATCACACCCGATCATCACGTGGTGTCTCAGCACGAAGAACTTTCGCAATGGTGCATACTCAGGGAGAACACTTCTTGATAATTAGTGAGAGATCATCTTAAAATGCTACCGACAAACTAAGCAAAATAAGATGTATAAAAGATAAACATCATATGCAATCAAAATATGTGACATGATATGGCCATGATCATCTTGCGCCTTTGATCTCCATCTCCAAAGTACTGTCATGATCTCTATCGTCACCGGCACGACACCATGTTCTCCATCATCTTGATCTATATCAATGTGTCATCACATGGTCGTCTCACCAACTATTGCTCTTGCAACTATTGCTATCGCATAGCGATAAAGTAAAGCAATTATTTGGCGCTTGCATCTTATGCAATAAAGAGACATCCATAAGGCTATTGCCAGTTGCCGATAACTTCAACAAAACATGATCATCTCATACAACAACTTATATCTCATCACGTCTTGACCATATCACATCACAGCATGCCCTGCAAAAACAAGTTAGACATCCTCTACTTTGTTGTTGCAAGTTTTACGTGGCTGCTACAGACTGAGAAAGAACCGTTCTTACCTATGCATCAAAACTACAACGATAGTTCGTCAAGTTAGTGTTGTTTTAACCTTCTCAAGGACCAGACGTAGCCACACTCGGTTCAACTAAAGTTGGAGAAACTGACACCCGCTAGTCACCTGTGTGCAAAGCATGGTGGTAAAACCAGTCTCGCGTAAGTGCACGCGTAATGTCGGTCCGGGCCGCTTCATCCAACAATACCGCCGAACCAAAGGATGACATGCTGGTAAGCAGTATGACTTGTATCGCCCACAACTCACTTGTGTTCTACTCGTGCATATGACATCTACGCATAAAACCAGGCTCGGATGCCACTGTTGGGGAACGTAGTAATTTCAAAATTTTCCTACGCACACGCAAGATCATGGTGATGCATAGAAATCAGAGGGGAGAGTGTTGTCCACGTACCCTCGTAGACCGAAAGCGGAAGCGTTAGAACAACGCGGTTGATGTAGTCGTACGTCTTCACGGCCCGACCGATCAAGCACCGAAACTACGGCACCTCTGAGTTCTAGCACACGTTCAGCTCAATGACGATCCCCGTACTCTGATCCAGCAGAATGTCGGGGAAGAGTTTCGTCAGCACAACGGCGTGGTGACGATCTTGATGTTCTACCGTCGCAGGGCTTCGCCTAAGCACTGCTACAATAATATCGAGGAGGACTATGGTGGAGGGGGGCACCGCACACGGCTAAGAGATCAAGAGATCAATTGTTGTGTCTATGGGGTGCCCCTCTGCCCCCGTATATAAAGGAGCAAGGGGGGAGGCGGCCGGCCTAGAGGAGGGCGCGCCAAGGGGGGAGTCCTACTCCCACCTCCTTTCCTTGTTGGAGTAGGAGAGAAGGAAAGAGGAGGAGAGGGAAAAGGAAAAGGGGGCTGCACCCCTTGTCCAATTCGGACCAGAGGGAGGGCGCAGGCCTCCTTCCTTTTGGCCTCTCTCCTCTATTCCCGCATGGCCCAATAAGGCCCATATACTCCCCGGCGAATTCCCGTAACTCTCCGGTACTCCGAAAAATACCCGAATCACTCGGAACCTTTCCGATGTCTGAATATAGTCGTCCAATATATCGATCTTTACGTCTCGACCATTTCGAGACTCCTCGTCAAATCCCCGATCTCATACGGTACTCCGAACTCCTTCGGTACATCAAAACTCATAAAATCATAATAGAACTGTCATCGAAACCTTAAGCATGCGGACCCTACGGGTTCGAGAACTATGTAGACATGACCGAAACATGTTTCCAGTCAATAACCAATAGCGGAACCTAGATGCTCATATTGGCTCCCACATATTCTATGAAGATCTTTATCGGTCAAGCTGCATAACAACATACGTTGTTCCCTTTGTCATCGGTATGTTACTTGCCCGAGATTCGATCGTCGGTATCCCAATACCTAGTTCAATCTCGTTACCGGCAAGTTCTTTACTTGTTATGTAATGCATCATCCCGCAACTAACTCATTAATCACGTTGCTTGCAAGGCTTATAGTGTTGTGCATTACCGAGAGGGCCCAGAGATACCTCTCCGACAATCGAAGTGACAAGTCCTAATATCGAAATACGCCAACTCAACATGTACCTTCGGAGACACCTGTAGAGCTCCTTTATAATCACCGAGTTATGTTGTGATGTTTGGTAGCACACAAAGTGTTCCTCCGGTAAACGGGAGTTGCATAATCTCATAGTCATAGGAACATGTATAAGTCATGAAGAAAGCAATAGCAACATACTAAACGATCAAGTCCTAAGCTAACAGAATGGGCCATGTCAATTACATCATTCTACTAATGATGTGACCCCATTAATCAAATGACAACTCATGTCTATGGTTAGGAAACATAACCATCTTTAATTAATGAGCTAGTCAAGTAGAGGCATACTAGTGACATTAAGTTTGTCTATTTATTCACACATGTATCATGTTTCCGGTTAATACAATTCTAGCATGAATAATAAAAATTTATCATGAAATAAGGAAATAAATAATAACTTTATTATTGCCTCTAGGGCATATTTCCTTCACTAATGGCATCTATCCGAGATGGTCTACATTTGTGAAGACTATCTCAAACCCTATGCCAGGAGGCTAGAACTCCCACTTTGCGAAGGTTCAGGAGGCTTGCAAGAAGGATGTCGAGCGGGCCTTTGTATGCTCCAATCTAGATTTGCTGTTGTCCAGTACCCCGCTCAGACCTGGTCGAAAGATCAAATGTGGGAGATGACCTATTGTGTCATCTTGCACAACATGATCATTGAGAGCGAGCAGGAAGAGCCAGTGTTTGACACTGGACCATATTACAGGCAGGGTCCACTTGCGCAAGTTCATCACTAGCTACCGGCAACCTAGACTTCCTTCCTCAATATGCGTCAGGAGATCCGCGACCCATGATACGTCTCCAACGATCTATAATTTATGAAGTTTTCATGCCATGTTTACAATAATTTTATATGGTTTTGGTATGATTTGCATGGAACTAACCCGGACTGACGCTGTTTCAGCAGAACTACTGTGGTGTTCCTTTTTTTTCTAGAAATCAAAGTTCTCTAAACACCGCGAAACTTTTTGTGGATTTTTTATGGATCAAAAGACCACTAATGGGCCAGAGCAGCATCTAGGGGTGCCCGAGGGGGGCACAATCCACCAGGGCGCGCCTGGCCCCCCAGGCGCCCCGGTGGGTTGTGCCCACCTTGGTGGCCTCTCGTACCCCTTCTTCGCTCTATAAATTCTCAAATGTTCCAAAAACCCTCACGGAGACCGTAGATCAGAAGTTCTGCCACCGCAAGCCTCTATAGCCACCAAAAACCAATCGGGACCCTGTTCCGGCACCCTGCTGGAGGGGGGAATCGTCTCCAGTGGCCATCTTCATCATCTCGGCGGCCACCACGATGAGGAGGGAGTAGTCCACCTTCAGGGCTGAGGGTTTGTACTAGTAGCTATGTGTTTAATCTCTCTCTCGCGATCTTGAGATGTCACGATCTTGATGTGTCATGGGCTTTGTTAACATTGATTGATCATGTGATGTTTCTCTCCTCTCTAAACTTGTTGTGATGAATTGAGTCTTTACACTTTGAAGTTTTATCTTGTCGGATTGAATGTTCAGATCTGAGAACACATGATATATGTCTTGCATATGAATACCCGTGGTGACAATGGGGTATTATTTTGATTCACTTGATATATGTTATGGCACTCAACTTGCGGATTCCGAGGTGACTTTGGGGTAATCTATGCATAGGGGTTGATGCACGTTTTTATTATCTTTTATCATAGAAACTTTGCGGTCTCCTTGTAGTTCTTTGTATGGATTGAGTATTATGAATCTGAAATTGTTTGATACATATCGTATTATTAACTCACGGGTACTTGTAGTGACATTGGGGTATCTAGGTGACATTAGAGTTGGTTGATATGTATCATATGGTGTTATTTTAGTATGAAATCTTGATTAGATTGATAGGAAAGAATAGCTTGCTGTTTTTAGTATGAACTCTAAGATAGATTGATCGGAAAGAATAGCTTTGAGATGGTTTCGGACCCTACAAACAATTTCTATCTTTTGTTCTCCACTAATAGGAACTCGGGAGTGATTCTTTATTACACTTTGAGGGATAATCATATGATCCAACTTGTTAGTACTGTTAAGAGATTGCACTAGTGAAAGTATGCACCCTAGGCCTCATTTTCCATCATTGCAATACCGTTTGTGCTTCGTTTTACTATTTACTACCTTGCTGTTTGTTGGGGATATGACTATTAGGTATGACCCGCTCGGGAGGGGCCAGGTTATACCCACGATGGTTCATAGAGACGAAGCCCATGAGGATATTGAAGATGGCGGTTCACAGGCAAGGGACCAAGGCCCGAGGGGGCCTTAAGGCCCATAGGAGTAAACTGCTATATGTGTAAAACTTGTATTGTAAGGCATGTATAGTTAGTCACCGAGCCAGACACGTCTATGAGCCGGCCGGGACTCCGTGAGCCGCTGGGCGTCAACCTGTGTATATAAAGGGACGACCCGGCGGTGGTTCAGGGCAAGAAACAAGAGATCAAAAGCTAGGTCAAGCGTATTCGCTCCCTGGTAATCGAGACATAAGCAATACCACCCCAAACTGGATTAGGCCTTTACCTTCACCGCAAGGGGCCAAACCAGTATAAACTCGTGTGTCCTTTGTCATGTTTAACCCCTTTAAGCTAACCTAGTTGCGATGGCTCCACGACTAAGTCCTCACACTAGGACATCGGCCGTGACTATTCCACGACAGTTGGCGCCCACCATGGGGCCAGCGCACGGTGGTTTAAAGTTCTTAAAGGGCAGCTTCGAAGGGATCAAGGGATACGCAGTGGGCTGGATGACCAAGAGTCATCGTGGCAAGCTCTACATCGACAAGGCAGGCTGGGGCCCCAAGGCCGGCTCAATTGAGTATGGGTACCGGGTCCCCTTCGGCGGAATTCACATCTTCATCGGCAAGATCGGCGAGTCGAGCCCTGAGACGGACATCTGCACCGACATCATCGAGACGGCTTAGCATGCAAGACCCTCCTGAGCTCAGACCGCCATGAAACATGCCTTCGTGGGATTTATCCATGGAGCGGAGTTTGATGAAGGATCTATGTTTGGCGGTGAGACGGCCATCTATTCTGACGATGAGTCATCCACGGGTGAGACTACTTCATTGTACTAACTGCAAGACGGCAGGCTTGGGGGCTGTTCCGATGGCGACAGTATTCCAGACCCCTATGAGCCGCCGAACAGGGTTGCAATCTTCATGGCCGGAACACAGCCTAGACAGAATTCTTCAAGTATGGCAGCAATGATTTCTGGGTCAGCGGTGGCGATGGCAGCCGGGGCAGGAGGCCCTGTGTGCCCACCGACTCAGGTTTTGACTGACTTGCTGGATAATCTGACAGCCTTGTTAACATCAAAGGTTAACCCGGCAGATAAGGTTCAGCATAACACAGAGATTGCAAAGGTGCGTGACCAGGTAGCGCAAGCCAAAGAAGACCTGGCGGCAGAGAAGGTAAGGATGACTGCGAAACGAGCTGTTTTGGATGCCCAGGCACAATGGATCCAGGCTAGTTCCTTCCAGCTCCCATTGGACCAGAATGCTTCAAATGAAATCATGAGAAGAAGACACCGGAGTTGTCTGTCGTCGGCTTACGAGGCGAGGAATCTCTTTGGTACACCTGGAGCAGGGACCAGTAACTAGCCAGAGGTAAACCGGGTTGAAGAACCTGGGGCTGGAGTGCCGGCTCAACCGCACATGATGGAGCCACCTTGTTTGAATAATACTCCGCCTCAGTATGTGCCGACTTCACCGGGTCATTATTCCAACCCTTTGGATAATATGATCGCTGCGGCGACATGATTGGCGGCTCTCCCATTTGAAGGCGATTCTCCGGTAGCGGTTGAGACACGGAGGGCTAGAGAGCTTCTCCAAACAACATTAGTATAGCAGGAGGCGTATTCTTACAGTCGAGAGAGGATTCATTCAACCCCTCGCCCAAGCCGGAGTTATAGCAGACACATGGACTCACCAGCCGTTTCAAGCAATGACCAGCACCGTAACTAGCCGCATGGGCTTGACCCGGCACGTGGTGGAGCTCATGATTTGGTCGATCAGGACAGGGAATGTTGAGAAGCTGAGCAGGCGGCTCAGCGGGCGGCTTATCAGCATCTTCCAGTTTATCCGACGGCTTCGATGGAGGTAGGCGTGACCTCTAGAACTCTAGGTATGCCTTGTTTAGTGTCGGATCTACATAATGTGCGTCTGCCCAAGGATTTCAAAAGGCCTCATAAGGTGCCTAACTACACAGCCGACTTACCCCCTGAGGCGTGGATTGAGAGTTATGAGATGGCCATGGAGCTGTTGGAGGTCAGCGATGTTGCGTGTGCCAAATACTTCACCATGATGCTGGATGGGATGGCCCGTACTTGGTTAAAAGGACTGCCTACCAATTCCATCGGGTCATGGGATGTGCTAATAACCCAGTTTATTCAGAACTTCAAAGATACATGCAAACAACCCATGTCGATTGTGGATATGGATGCTTGTGCCCAAGAAAAGGGCGAGTCAACGACCCATTGAGTGTGTCGGGTCAAGGCTATCCTGCACTCATTGGATAACATCAATGCCGGCTCAACAGTTTTAATGTTAGAGAAATATTGCCTTCTTTTGCCCCTCAAACAGAAGCTAGGGTGGCTCAAGCGCGATTGCAATGATATGAGGCAGCTGATGGCGGCTCTAGTTAAATATGTCGACTCTGATAGTACCAAGGACCCGGAGTCTGATGATGATAAGTCGGGAAAGGGAAAGAAGAGTGGAAACACCAAGGGTTAGCAGCATAACCTGGCGAGTCAGGGGGGCAACGGTAAGCGCAAGACTGATGGTAATTCAGATTTTCTGGCCAATACCAATACGCAGAATAATGGTCAGCGTCGAAAGGGGAAGCCACCTCCTCGGACTGGTGGATCAGGTGTCAATCTTGAGCATTTGCTGAATCAGCCCTGCCCAAAGCATGGCACAAAGGAAAGGCCATCCACCCACCTTTGGAAGGATTGTCAAATTTATGAGGGAGTTCAAAAATATTGATTTATTTCAGAACAATCATGGACCGGGAGGCGGCTCAGGTGGTGGCGGTTCTCATGGCCTAGGTTACGGTGGTGGCGGCTCTAGTTCCAGCTTCCAAGGTCACCAAAACTATCAAGGTAATCAAGGTGGTTATAGTCAACAATCCAGTCAGGAGGGTCAGCAGCAGCAATCTGGATACCAAAGTCATCCGAAGCAGCTGAATAGTGGGCAGTATCATGTCTTCATCACAAGTTTGTGCAAGCGGGACCAGAAGCTCCACAAGAGGGCTATGAATGCTGTTGAGCAGGCAGTTCCCCATTACTTGCGAGGGTATGAGCAGCCTATTATGTGGAGTCGAGAGGATCACCCACCCCGGTTTGATAATCCGGGTCACTTGGCTTTGGTGGTGGCACCTCAAGTTGGTGGATACAAATTCACTAAGGTACTCATGGATGGGGGTAGCAGCATTAATCTTAAGCTGTCCAATGCTATTTTCCACGGAGTAGTGCCTGGTAAGTCGGCGTATCCTATAGGCAAGATTGAGCTGGAAGTAGCCTTTGGGGATGAGTATGATTCCAGGGCTGAGAAGTTAACCTTTGAAGTGGTCAAAATCAGAAGCCCGTACCACGCCCTGTTTGGACGGCCGGCTTATGCCAAGTTCATGGCGCGGCCTTGTTATGTTTATCTGCAGCTCAAGATGCCGGGTTACAAGGGGACCATCATAGTGCATGGAAGTCGGAAGATATCTTTGGAGTGCGAAGAAGGTGATGCTGCTTGTGCTGAGGCTGTCTGCGCAACAGAGGAGTTGAAGTTTTACAAAGACAATGTTGATCCGGCGGATATGATGTCTTTGAAAAAGCCAACTACAAAGCATGATCCAGTATTGAAGTTTAAGTCGGCTGATGACACTAAGCTAGTTGACTTCGTTCCTGGCGATTCATCCAAGCAGTTCTGTGTCAGTGCTAACCTGGATCCTAAATAGGAAAGCGCGCTCATCGAGTTCATCCGTGAGAACAGGGACATCTTTGCATGGAAACCTTCTGATATGCCGGTGTACCGACGGAACTCGCTGAGCACACTCTCAATATTTATCCGAAGTTTAAACCGGTCAAGCAATTCCTTCGTCGCTTCAATGAGGAGAGGCGTAAGGCCATTGGTGAAGAGGTGGCCCGGCTCTTGGCGGCTGGGTTCATTATCGAAGTCTTTCATCCTGAGTGGCTGGCTAATCCGGTGCTAGTGCTTAAGAAGAATGGCACTTGGCGTATGTGTGTGGACTACATGGACTTAAACAAGGCTTGTCCGGCTGATCCTTTTGCTCTCCCTCATATTGATCAAATCATTGATGCTACGGCGGGTTGTGAGCACTTGAGTTTTTTGGATGCTTATTCTGGTTATCATCAGATCAAGATGGCAGTTAAGGACTAGGAGAAGACAACTTTAACTCCCTTTGGAGCCTTCTGCTATATGTCTATGCCTTTTGGGCTCAAGAGTGCCCAGGCGACTTACCAGCAATGTGTGCAGAATTGTCTTCACAGTCAGATTGGGCGCAATGTTCATGCTTATGTGCATGATACTGTGGTGAAATCCAGAGAGAAGGAAAGTTTGATAGACGATTTTAAGGAGACCTTCAATAATCTCCGGGTCTACAAGATGATGCTTAACCCAACCACATGCGTTTTTGGTGTGCCAGCAGGCAAGCTTTTGGGTTTTCTGGTTTCTAACAGAGGCATTGAGGCTAACCCGGAGAAGATCAAGGCCATTACCTCCCTGGCAAAGCCGGCGTGTATCAATGATGTTCAATGTCTGGCGGGTCGTATTGCTGCCTTAAGCCGGTTCATAAGCCAGTTGGGTGAGAAGGCCATATCACTGTACCAGATGATGAAGAAAACAGATAACTTTGTTTGGAGTGATGCTGCTAATGACGCGTTTGAAGCTTTGAAGAAACAACTAGCTGAGCTGCCACTCCTTGCTGCTCCCATTGATAAGGAGCCGTTGTTATTATATGTGGCTGCTAACGCCTGGGCTGTCAGCGTCGCTATTGTGGTGGAACGGAAGGAAGGAAGCAGGTAAGGAATATCCGGTTCAATGGCCGGTTTACTATATCAGTGAACTGCTTATTGAGTCCAAGCAGAGATATCCGCACTGGCAGAAGCTTGTATATGGGGTGTTCATGGCCAGTCAGAAGCTTAAGCAATGTTTTTTGGGTCATCCCATCACTGTGGTCAGTTCTGCTCCCTTAGGGGATATTATCCAAAACAAAGAAGCTACAGGTCGAGTAGCCAAGTGGGCCATTGAGCTTGGGCCTCATGGTTTAAAGTATATGCCTCGCACGGACATCAAATCTCAAGCACTTGTGGATTTCATCAATGACTGACAGAGCTACAGATGCATGAGGAGAAGCTAGATAACACATATTGGACTATTCACTTTGATGGGGCCAGGCAGTTAGAGGGCTCGGGGGCTAGATTTGTCTTAGCTTCCCCTCGAGGTGACAAGTTTTGTTGTGTTTTAAGGTTGATGTTTCCCTGTACTAACAATGCAGTTGAGTATGCATCCTTGCTCCATGGTCTCCAGATGGCTAAAGAGATGAACTTAAGCCGGGTGACATGCTTCGGTGACTCAGACTTAGTAGCTCAACAATCTCAGGAAAATGGGATTCTAAGGATCCACTCATGGCGGCTTATCGCCGCGAAGTTGATGCTATTGCTGGGTACTTCAAGGGTTATCAAGTGGAACACATTGATCGCAAGAAAAATGAGGCGACTGATGCCTTAAGCCGGTTAGGGTCTCAGCGTAAGCCGGTGCCACCTAACACTTTCTTGGATATTCTGCATAATCCTTCTGTCAAATTGCCTACAGAGGAAGATCTGGCTATTCCTGACCCGGAGGCACAATTAGTGGCGGCTCTTCATGCTATCCCTGATTGGACAGTCCCATATTTGGCTTATATGACCAGGGGCGAGTTATCTGATGATGAAACATTGGCTAGGTAGATAACCCGGCGGTCTAAGTCAATGACAAGTGCCAACGGAGAGTTACACGATCGCAGTGTCACTGGGGTGTTTCAACATTGCGTCTCTCCTGAGGAGGGCCGTGAGATTCTTCACGAGATTCATGAAGGAGATTGTGGTCATCATGCCGGTTCAAAGTCTCTTGTGGCTAAAGCTTTTCGTCATGGATTTTATTGGCTGATGGCTCATGCTGATGCAGAGGATTTGGTCAGTAAATGTGATGGTTGTCAGAAAATTTCACGGCGAGCTCATGTGCCGGCTCAAGATTTGAGGATGATTCCAATTACTTGGCCGTTTGTAGTTTGGGGGCTCGATATGGTTGGGCCTTTTAAGAGGTCTAAGGAAAAAAGACCCACCTTTTGGTGGCGGTTGACAAATTCACAAAGTGGGTCGAAGCAGAGCCGGTCAGTAAGTGTGACGCGGCAACGGCGGTTCAATTCATCAAAAAGGTGATTTTTTTGCTTTGGTTTTCCCCATATCATTATAACTGATAATGGAAATAATCTGTCCAAGGGTGCTATGAAAGAGTTTTGTCAACGTGAGCATATTCGGCTTGACGTGTCCTCAGTAGCTCACCCCCAATCCAACGGTCAAGCGAAAAGAGCCAATCAAGAAATTTTGAGAGGCATCAAGCCCCGGCTTATGGTTCCTTTGCAGAGGACGCCGGGTTGTTGGGTGGAGGAGTTACCTTTAGTGCTATGGAGTATCAATACTACCCCCAACAGATCTATGGATTACACGCCATTCTTCATGGTTTACGGAGCAGAGGCGGTTCTCCCTAGTGACATCAGTCACGACTCGCCCCACGTGGCGGCTTATGTTGAAGCTAATAAAGAAATAGCACGTCAGGATGTACTTGACCTGTTAAATGAGGAGCGTGACCTTGCGGCGGCTCACTCAGTGATTTACCAACAAGATCTACACCGCTATCACAGCCACCGGGTTAAGACTAGAACCTTTCAAGAAGGTGACTTGGTGCTCCGGCTCATCCAGGATCAAACTGACATGCACAAGCTATCCCCACCTTGCGAAGGACCCTTTGTGGTCAGTAAGAATTTGAACAATGGGTCATACTACGTCATCGATGTTCGAAACTACATGGACTCACGTCATTCGGAGGAGGAGACCCACCGGCCGTGGAATATTGCTCATCTTCGGCCTTACTACACTTGAGCCACCGGCTCTTATGATGTACATACTTTGACAATGTATATATTATGATGTTTATAATAAAGCCGACATCCCTGATAAAGCAGGGCCTCTGTCGTTTCATTTCCAAGAATAATGAGTCTTTTTCTTCATAATTTCAATGGTCACTAGGGGGCTTCCTGATCGTATTCGAATCATTGGCATAAATACCCTCTTGACTGGTGCAATGCCAAAACATTATGGTCATTTGGGGGCTTCCTGATCGTATTCGAATCATAGCTATAAATACCCTCTTGATCGGCGCAATACCAAACCTTATGGTCACTTGGGGGCTTCTTGATCGCATTCGAATCATAGCTATAAATACCCTCTTGATCGGCTCAAGGTCACAAACCACTTGGGGCTTCCTGCTCGTATTTGAAGCATAGCTATGAAATAACCCTTTTGGTCTGGCTTCTTGCTCGTATTCGAAGCATAGCCTCGTTTTCTCATTTTGCTTGTTTTTTTTGAACATTTTTCCGGTTCTTCTTGATACAATCTTGACATATGGTTTAAAGTAATTCAGGCCATGTAGCCTCAATTATCACACCTCATATTTGAAGCATACCCGTGGTTTTTGTTAACCCGACCTGGCTTTGGGCGATAAGTCGCCAGTATATGATGATATTAAGTACTTGGAAGTTTTGGCTTCTATGTTTTGGGTTATCACCTTTACTGCACATCTATCATAAGCTGGCAGTACGATTCAGTATCACAGGTATGATATTTTTGTTATGATATATCTAATTCTGACTAAGCCGACCCTGTCTATAAATTGTTCTAAACATCCGTGGTTGAATATGAGGTATTATGACCCGCCCTGCGGTCAACCGCCAAGGTCTCTTATGATCTACTTATGTGCAGGATAATTCTAAGTTTCATCTGCATAAATCAACATCATGATAAGTGAAAAGGGATAATTATCAAGTGGCGGCTCAAATAGCATTGGGCAAAACATAAACGTGCACGATGGCACGACAGAGCAAGTTTTGCTAGCCTATTACATGGCTTAAGGAGCCAAAATGATTAACTATTTTTTAGATGATCAAATATATGAACCGCCCAGCGGATCAATCTTATTGGCCCTGACGGCTTGAAGCTTCTGGATCATTCTTCTCCGCTTCTTCGTCTCCTCTGCTTCCTGGAAGTTTGGTGATGACCAGTCAATGCCACTCAAGGCTTGGAATTCAGCTTCATCATCTATAAGCTCGGACGGGTCAATTTCAGGAGAAAAAGTGTGCTTACGGATTGGGGGAATCAGATCCATCACTTTATAAGACAGCGCAGGCAACTTCTGATTTTCCATGTCATAAGCCGGTTGATATCTTAAAGGTCTGTCTCATTGGCAATCAGACTAGCCAGGAGACGGATCTGCTTCACGCAGGCGGTGAAGTCTTGCGTATCAAAAGGAGTGCCATCTTGTTTCAAGCTTGGATACCCGGTAGATATATCGGCCGGGTCTAGCTCTGGTAGCCATGCTTTGGCCCGGCTTAAGGCTGTCATAGCACCAGCTCTTGCAGATGATCGCTTCATGTCATTAAACCTCTCAGGCAGAACAGAAAGCTTCTTCAAGACATCAGCCAAGAGAGTAGGTGCTTGATTGGCCGGAGAAATTGTGGCCAGGGCGCGCTGAGTCCCAGTATAGAGCTGCTCAACAAGTGTATAAACAACCTTCAGCTTCACAAGCATTTCTTGGCTAAGATTGGTGCTCCTGGGACCTGAGTAATAATCATGGATTAGTTAGAGGCGGTTTATATCATCAAGAAAGAGATTCAAAATTGATACTAGCAAAGGCGACTCACCAAAGATAGCAGAAACCATCTGAGATACATGGCGTTTTAATCTGGCAAGCTCAGTGGTCGCCTCCTGAAGAGCCGCCTCCACCTTTTCAGCTTGCTGTATCAAAGCAGTTTTCTCTTCAGCCTAGGTGTTTCTTTCAACCTCAAAGTTGGTCTTCAGTTTTTCCATTTTAGCTACGCTAAATTGGAATTTTGAGTCGGCCTTCCGGGTCTCAGATTCTTGCTGCTCCAGCCGAGTCTTCACGTCAGTCAATTCTGATTGAAGTTGAGAAGTGTTGGCCTGTACATACACCGGTTCAAAATCATGCTCAGATTGGGATTACAGGAATGAAGTCCCAAGCCTTTTGCAAGCAACAACGCTTGGCACTTGGGGCTAATGCTTGCCGAAAAATTATTCATGCTGATTAAACCGGCCCTTAGGGGCTATGGATTCAGTGTTAATCATTACAGATCTACTTTAACATGGATGGTGTAAGCCGGATTTTGAAGGGTTCTATCAAAGGATATTATTTATACTCATGATTACACTAAAGTCTACAGCATATTCAATTCCATCATAAACTACAGACTTGGGGGCTGACAGGATGAGCATAACTCAAATAAAGAAGGAGTTCATACATCAATTTTTTGATGCATCTGCTTCACCATGTCAACTTCAAGATCGCGGCTGGTGTGCACTTGATTGAGATAGCCAGAATATACTTCACCAATGCTCAGTTGAGAGTAGTTGACAACATCAAATCTCACCTTTCTCCATTCAATGTGTTCTTCCTTGGCGGAGTGCTTGGCCAAGACAGTAGGCCTTCCCGGCTCTCTAAAGCCGGTACTGGTAATCATCACATCATCATCATCATGAGTCTCAGCCGGTTTAATTGGGCTGGATGATTCAATATTCAAAGGATTATTATCTGCCTGGTCAATGGAAGAGCCAGGGATTTCTGGTGGAGCATCAAGAACAGGTTCTTCTTGTTGAGGTATGGAGGTGTCAGATGCAGGAATTTGCTGCTCCGGTTCAACAACTTTGGGGTCTTCAGCCGGCTTAGTCACCTTTGCCTTCTTGCTAGTCTTGGCCTTTCCACTGCACGAGTTATGAGAAGTCAGTACAAATATAATAATTTGAGGAGGAAACAAGTAATAAGTAATTGTTATTACCCAGGAGCAATTTTGAAAGCCGGTAGATGGGACTGTGATGAGTCGCTGGAAGAAGAGCGAGAGGACTCCTCGTAATTTGAATCAGAAGAATTAAGTGGTCGGAGGATGAGACCTGCCAGAGGATAAAAAGAGTTTGAATGAAGGATGACCTCATTCCCACGTTTCCTTGTAGTGTTCGGTAAGCCGGAAGATAATTCTTCACCTTCGCTGGTCCGAGTTTGTCGCCGGCTCTCGTGCTGCTGCTGCTTCAAAAGAAAGTGAGGATCCAGATGAGCTAAGGGGTGTGAAAAGCGTACTTTTGGGGTTACTCTTTGAATTTTCTGTCTTGGCAAGGGCTCGGAGTTGGAGGAAATGGTAGTTACCTCTTCATCGCCAGCTTGACTGGCCCCCGTGTCATCTTGATGATAATCAGTGTCAATAAGAAAGTTGAAAAAGGAGCCAAGGGCTACCTCCGACTCAGAGCTGTTGTTCATTTCAAATAGCTCGGAAGTACTGGATTTCTTCCCCTTCTTCTTGGCGGTTTTTCTTGGCGGCTTTCTTGGCAGCCCTGGCCCTTTTGGCAGCTTCATGGTCATATTTCTTCTTCCAAAAATCATCGTCAGCCTGTGAAAGTCATCAAAGTTGAGTTAGTAGAGTATTTAAGGACGAAAGCAGAGGTAAGTAATTTAAAAGACTCACTTTTGGTGGCGGGTTAGATGTGCAGAAAGGGTTTAGGCCCACTTTGCTGCAGTCTGCTAGGTCTTCGTTCAGAAGGGACTTCGTCATTTCATTGATGGCGTCATCAGTTAAATGCACAGAGCTGTGGCGCAGTGGATCCTTTTTACCACCCGTGTAAGTACACATTGAGCCGGTTCGGCGACTCAATGGTATGATCCGCCAAGCAACCCAACATCGAACCAAGTCAATGCCAGTTAAACCATTTCCCAGCAGATCCTTAACCTTTGCAATGGTGGGGGCGAGTTTCTTACGTATAGCAGCGGTCAGCTTGTTAGGAAGAGGATGTTTTGAGTCAAGACGCTGGGCATGATAGCCTGGTAGTCGGTTCTCGTTAGCCGGAGAGGTGTCCTTGCAATAGAACCATGTCTGCTTCCAATCTTTGGGATGACTCGACAGGCGAGCATAGGGGAAGATAGCATCTCTTCTTCGCTGAGATTCCGCCAAGTTCCAAGCTGGGTCTGTTCGAATACTCGTTTTGGCAGTTCAAATAAAAGTATTCCCTAAACAGTTCCACACTGGGCTCCTCTTGAAGGTACACTTTGCAGAAAACTTGAAAATTGCATATGTTTGACACGGAATTGGGTCCGATGTCTTGAGGATGAAGCTCAAAAAGGTGCATAACATCTCGGAAGAATTTAGAGCCGGACGGTGAGAAGCCCCGGTTCATGTGGTCAGTAAAGACAATGACTTCATCATCTTTTGGCTAAGGTTTTTCTTCTTCCGGATTGGGGGCGCGATAATGCATGACAGTCTTCTCTGGTAAATAGCCGGTTTTCACAAAGTCATTAAGCGTGTCCTCAATGACAATGGAGGGAACCCAGTTACATGAAGTGGCTGTCTTCGGCGACATTGTGAAGAAAGAAGCCTAAAGGAAAGAACAATTTCGCTGATTTAAGTTAAGCTAGAGGAAAAGCACTACAGTACATATTTAGAATGGTGGCTTAAAAGGGGCCTAATGATATATGGCTAGCTACAACTGGTGATGTAAGCTGCCATGACCAGATTGATGTCTATCAAGAGTGAAATCTGTTAAGTATTGAATCTAACTACAACTGGTGATTTAAGCCGCCATGGCCAGGTTGATCTATCAGGAAGAAAATTTTGCTAAGTACTAGACAAACAGGTTTCACCGACTGAAACTATAAATTTTGGATCTGTGGCAGTTCAAAAAATGCAGTAAATTTTAAAACCTAAAAGTGGCAGCAAAGGAGTTCATGGGTTCTGATGAGATCTTCTATGAAGGAAAAAGTCAGCTGGCATTAAAGGCAAAGGCTAAAATGCTACCGCACAATTTATATGCTATACTCAAATCAAAAGCTACTAGGGTTGAAGAGGAAGGTGAAGAACAACGAAGAACGGCGAAGAACAACGAAGAACATGACTAACACTAATGCAGATCTGGAGCATATGAAGGTGAGCACTTAAAGATGCAGGTGACACTGCGGTGGAGCGCTGGTGTTCTCTAGTCCCGTTCAGGTCGATGCGGCGGCCAAGGACGAGGAAGACGGTGAGCTCACGGTGCTGATAGAGCTCGAAGCGGCAGATGAGTCGCGAGAGGAGGAAGACAAGAAGGAGAAGGGAAAAAATGAAAGGACGTGGTCTGACCCTATATATAAGGAGAAGGGTGAATAGGTAGGCGCGAAAAACAAGGAGGTCAAAGAATGATTATCCAGCGGTGCAAACGCCTTGATTTTCGGAAAGGTCATTAAAGATAAGGATCCATTAAGGTATGTTGGATATTGTGTAAAATTAAATGGTAGATGACGTCATGGCAGGTTACCACCATCCCAGGAGATGACGTCATGGCGGGTTATGAGTTCTCGCACAAATGAAGAAGGGAATATTTTTTCTAAGTGTTGAAGATTGACATGAACTAGTTCAAATGAACCTGGGGCTTAATGTTGGGGATATGACTATTAGGTATGACCCGCCCAGGAGGGGCTGGGTTATACCCACGACAGTTCATAGAGACGAAGCCCATGAGGATATTGAAGATGACGGTTCACAGGCAAGGGCCCAAGGCCCAAGGGCGACTTAAGGCTCGTAGGAGTAAACCGCTATATGTGTAAGACTTGTATCGTAAGGCACGTATAGTTAGTCACCGAGTCGGACACGTCTATGAGCCGGCCGGGACTCCGTGAGCCGCTGGGCGTCAACCTGTGTATACAAAGGGACGATTCGACGACGGTTCAGGGCAAGAAACAAGAGATCGAAAGCTAGGTCAAGCGTATTCGCTCCCAGGTAACCAAGACATAAGCAATACCACCACAAACTGGATTAGGCCTTTACCTTCACCGCAAGGGTCCGAACCAGTATAAACTCCAGTGTCCTTTGTCTCGTTTAACCCCTTTAAGCTAACCTAGTTGTGATGGCTCCACGACTAAGTCCTCACACTAGGACATCTACCGTGACTATTCCACGACACTGTTTTTTATTGTTCGCACTACAAAAACTCGTATCTACTATCCATACTACACTTTTATCACCATCTCTTCACCGAACTAGTGCACCTATACAATTGCCATTGTATTGGGTGTGTTGGGGATACAAGAGATTTCTTGTATTTGATTGCAGGGTTGCTTGAGAGACTAGATTCATCCTATGCCTCCAACAGATTGATAAACTGTAACGCCTCGGATCCGATGCGCCAGGTGCCTCCCAGTTATTCGCCGTAGTTGCCATGTCATTTGCTTGCATGTTGCATTTTTCCATGTCATCATGTGCATTGCATTGCATACGTGTTCGCCTCATGCATCCGAGCATTTTCCCCATTGTCCGTTTTGCAAACCGACACTCCTATTGTCCTCCGGTGTCTCCCTTTTGTCTCTTGTTGTGAGAGGGTGTTAAACATTCTCGGAAAGGACCGAGTCTTGCCAAGTGGCCTTGGTGCACCACCGGTAGACCGCCTGTCAAGTTTCATTCCATTTGGAGGTCGTTTGATGCTCCAACGGTTAACCGGGTAACCGCAAAGCCCCTTTTGACTTGCAGCCCAACACCCCTCCAAATAAGCCCATGAGCCCATCCTAACCCCCTCCATGCTGTCAGTCGTTCGATCACGATCGCGTGGCCGAAAACCTCTCCTCATTTGGACACTCCTAGCTCCCTCTACCTATAAATATGTGCCTCCCCCGTCCAAATCGTACTCCAAACCCTAGCTAAGTTCCCACGCCGCCACCGGACATGTCCGTCGCCCGCCGGACATCCCGCGCCGCCGCCCCATGCCATTGAGGCGCCGCCACGTGTCCCATAGCCGCCTCCCTCCGCCGCGGCCCGCCAGGCCCACAGCCGGCCCGCCCCGGCCTGCAACCGGGCCCCGCGAGCCCGCGTGCGCCGCCCGTCTTCCCCGCCGCCGGCGAGCATCGCCGCCGCCTCGCGCTCGCCGACCACCGCCGCCATGCGCCGCCCGACCCCCGCCGCCGCGTGCTCCGGCCGCCACTGGAGCTTCGCACGCCGCCACCCGCTCGCCTGTCCCCGCGTCGCCTGGCTTCCCGAGCTGCCGCCGGTCGCCGCCGCCTCCGCGCGCGCCTCGCGGCCCACCCCTCGTCGCCGGAGTCAAGCCCCGACCGCCACCGCGCGCCCTGCGCTGGCGCCCCGCCGTCGCCCGAAGCTCCGCCACCGGCCGCCGCTGCTCCCCTCGATGGGATCCGGTCGGGACCGACCTGGCCCCGCCGTCCCCGACCCTCACCGGTGCCTTCCCGGCTTCCTCGACCTCGCCGGAGGCTCCCTCCGTCCACTACGACGAACTACTCCGGCGAGCATCTCCAGCCCCGCCTCGAAATCCATGCGAGCCCCCAGATCCAGATCCAAAGAGGTTGACCCCGGATTTTCTCCAAGTCCCGAAGTTTTCATCATTTTGTGCACATGTTCATCGCATCATAACTTCATCTGTGCTGCTCCGTTTTGCGTGCATAATATGTCAAAATGTTCATTGTGAGATGCTCTTCATTTTGTTCCATTGTGCCATGTCCATTTGAGTTGATCTTGATGCCCAAATCATCGTTGCAAAAGTGCTATATGATGTTAAACTGCTAAAACTGTTATAACTTGCTGTTTCGTCTTTTTCATTGCATTTTGTGTGTGCATCTTATGAGCCTGATGTCTACATGAGTGTTGAGTTACATCATGCCATCTTCACAGTGGTGCAATACATGTATTTTTGTGAGTCTTGTAGTGACTTAGTAGTGAGTGCATCGAGCTCGTGAAGTAGGGTACTTGCTGTTACTGTTTTGCTAGGCTGAATCTGCTATATCCTGATGCTATGTAAACCTGCTGCTACAAGTCATTCTATGCATAATCTGGGGATGTTCACTAAGGATGTTTTGTTATAAATGTTATGATCTATCCATTCATGCCCCTGGTTGCATTTATAGCCTGCTGTAGCTTGTTGTAATCTTGCTCCAAACTTGCTAAATAATGTTGCTGTCAGCCTGTTAACATTAAGTTCAGTCTTGGCCATGTGTTTTTCTAGTGATCCATGCACCCTATGAACTTTCTCTTGCCATGCTTAGCTCCATAAATGTGTCTTGTTATTGTTGATCACCTTGTCATGCCACGTATTGCTCTGTGGTGAGTGGTACAAGCTCACCAACATGCCTACTTATTGTTGTTCCTGCCATGTCTAAATCTATCATATCATTTGCCATGTTTGCATGGATCCTACCATCTTTTCTATTGATCGTTGGAATCAGTTCAGTAAGGGAGTTTTGTTCTTGTCTTTATTATTAGCATGTCGTGCCTTTGTTTGCCATGATAAGTTCCTGTAACATGTAGTTTGATAGATCTAAACATTGCAACCTGATGTTATTTTCTGCCAAGTCGGAAACTGTTATTATTTTCAATCTTGCCAGGTCCTTTTGAGCATGTTATAGTGTTTTCTGGAGATAGCTCAGTGTTCATGTTTTGTCATGCTTTACCTGTACTTCATGCCCATGCCTTTTGTTCTTACGTTGAGGTGCTGTAGCATAGTGTTTTGATGCTTGCTAGATGCCTAGTTGCTGTTTTGGACAACTTGTCCTTTAAACTTGTATTGTGTGTATGTGTTGAACCGTTGCTCTGTTTTGAATGTGCTCTATATGAAACTTGCTTAGAATTGCGTGTAGTTTCATATTATCATGTTGCATCCTTGTTTTGAGGTGTTTTCTTGATGTTTGGATGAATTTTGCATCAATGCCATGTTTGACTTGTTTTGCTCATATCTTCTAGGCCGTAGCTTCGAATTAAATGAACTTTATATGTAACTTGACTAGAATCTCGTGTAGATCATCTTGGTGCATCTTAAATTGCTGTTTAACAACTTCAACTTAATGTTTGTTCAGATCTGGACCAATTTATAAATTTGCATATGAGGACATACCGGAATTGTTATATGTTGTTTCCGGCCTCATTTTAACTTGCCTTGATGTGTTGTTCTTGTATGCATCATCTCTTGCCATGAGTAGCTTCATGTAGTATTGTATTGCACCATACTTGGTTGAGCATCATGTCATGTATATGTGTGGTGTGTTTACCATGTTGTGTGCTTCTTCTTGATAGTTCCCGTTTCGTTGCGATCGTGAGGATTCGTTCATCTACGCTTGGTTCGTCTTCGTGGCTTCGACTTCTTCATGGACTCGTTCTTCTTCCTAGCGGGATTTCAGGCAACATGACTATCACCTTGGATCTCACTACTATCATTGCTATGCTAGTTGCTTCGTTCTATCGCTTTGCTGCGCTACCTATCACTTGTTCTTCAAGCCTCCCAATTTCCAATGTCAGCCTCTAACCTTTTTCACCCTTCCTAGCAAACCGTTGTTTGGCTATGTTATCGCTTTGCTCAGCCCCTCTTATAGAGTTGTTAGTTGCAGGTGAAGTTGAAGATTGCTCCATGGTGGACAGGATTATGTTGGGATATCACAATATCTCTTATTTAATTAATGCATCTATATACTTGGTAAAGGGTGGAAGGCTTGGCCTTATGCCTGGTGTTTTGTTCCACTCTTGCCGCCCTAGTTTCCGTCATACCGGTGTTATGTTCCCGGATTTTGCATTCCTTACGCGGTTGGGTGATTTATGGGACCCCCTTGACAGTTCTCTTTGAATAAAACTCCTCCAACAAGGCCCAACCTTGGTTTTACCATTTGCCTCACCACCACCTATACCTTTCCCTTGGGTCGGCCAACCCGAGGGTCATATTTATGTTAGCCCCCCCGGGCCAGTGCTTCTCTAAGTGCTGGTCTGAACTGAGCAACCCGCGGGGCCACTTCGGGGAAACTCAAAGTCTGGTTTTACTCATAGCTTGACTTATCCGGTGTTTCCCTGAGAACGAGATATGTGTAGCTCCTATCGGGATTGTCAGCGCATCGGACGGCTTTGCTGGTCTTGTTTTACCATTGTCGAAATGTCTTGTAAACCGGGATTTCGAGACTGATCGGGTCTTCCTGGGAGAAGGAATATCATTCGTTGACCGTGAGAGCTTGTGATGGGCTAAGTTGGGACACCCCTGCAGGGTATAAACTTTCGAGAGCCGTGCCCGCGGTTATGTGGCAGATGGGAATTTGTTAACGTCCGGTTGTAGATAACTTGACACCAGATCCGAATTGAAATGCATCAACCGTGTGTATAGCCGTGATGGTCTCTTGTCGGCGGAGTCCGGGAAGTGAACACGGTTTTGGGTTATGTTTGATGTAAGTAGGAGTTCAGGATCACCTCTTTATCATTGCTAGCTTCACGACCGTTCCGTTGTTTCTCTTCCTGCTCTCATTTGCGTATGTTAGCCACCATATCATGCTTAGTCGCTGTTGCAACCTCACGACTTTACCCCTTCCTTCCCCATTAAGCTTTGCTAGTCTTGATACCCATGGTAATGGGATTGCTGAGTCCTCGTGGATCATAGATTACGACAACAATAGTTGCAGGTACAGGTAATGCGATGATCATGACGCGAGAGCGATACTTGCTTGTTTTGGAGTTCTTCTTCTGCTTCCTCTTTAATCAGGGGATAGGTTCCAGGTCGGCAGCCTGGGCTAGCAGGGTGGATGTCGTTTGAGTTTCTGTTTGTGTTTCATCCGTAGTCGGATGGTGCTCTTATGTAAGATGATGTTGTATTCATGTGGCATTGTATGCCTTTTGGTATGTATCCCCATCTATTATGTAATGTTGATGTAATGATATCCACCTTGCAAAAGTGTATCAATATGTGGTTCTATCCTTGGTGGGACCTTCGAGTCTCTTTAGGATAGTATCTCATATTGAGCGTGACATAAACCTTAGGTCATCCACTTGAGGGAAAATTGCTACTGCCTACAAAACTCTGTGCTTGGAGGCCTAGCACGTGTCTACAGGAATAAAGTTGCGTAGTAGACATCAAGCTCTTTTCTGGCGCCGTTGCCGGGGAGGTTAGATAAGTGGCCCTCACACCCCATCAACGAAGCTCTTTTCTGGCGTAGCGGGGGAGGTGAGAGCTTGAAGGTATATCTTTAGATCTTGCAATCGAATCTTTTAGTTTCTTGTTTTATCACTAGTTTGGTTTGTAAAAGAAAACTACCTAAAAAAGTTGAATTGAGGTTGCATCATATTATTGATCATCTTTATAATGTCTTTCTTGAAAATGATGGTTCAAAAAATTGTGCTCAATTGTTAGAAGAAGAAGTCAGTAAAATGTTTAGCACAAATTATTTTAATGATGAGCATGATTGCAATGTTGTTAGTATGAATTCTTTGAATATCCAAAATGCTAATGATGATTGCACTAGCCATGATAGTGATGTCTCCTATAAGAATGTCAATTTTTGCGGACTGAATTGGGAGTGCAAAAGCACACAAAAAAGGAAGATAAATTTTGTAAGAAGCATAAATATTTAGAAACGAAAAAGTTGCAAGAGAGGCTAGATGATTGTGCTGAAAGATTTAATATTTTTCCCCATCCTTGTGAACTTTGCAATGAACATGGTCATTTAAATCTCTAATGCTATTTGTTTCATGATCAAATCATGTCCAAAAATTGTGATAACTTGATTACCCTTGAGCATAATAAAGAGCTTAGTATTCTTTTGGGGTATGAAGAAATGAAAGTATAACTAAGGGTATTCCAAAATTTAATCTCAATAGATTTCTTGATTTTCATCTAGAGGAATGTTATGTGTTTTGTGCGGTAAATTGCATTGAGAATCCTTATATTGCCAACTATCTAAAGACAAGAAAACAAATAGAGAATGAAGAGAGTACTAATGAAAGGGAAAATATTTCCCAATACCCTCCTAGTGTATCTTATTATGAATCAGGTAACAAGGAGGAGCTTCCTATCCAATAAATCTCTTCAATGAGAAGCTCGAAAAAATTGATTAAACCCACACGTGAGGTGGTGAAGAAGAAAAAGAAAAGAAGAAAAAGTAGAAGTAAAAGGGTAACTCTCCCAATTAATATTGCTCCTATCACCATTGTGCCACATGAAAGTGAATCAAATATGTTGATGGAGGATGATGATATTGGGTATGATTTTGTGATGCCTAATACTTGTTGTAATGATTATGCTTGGGAAGACAATGATGTATTTTATGATATTGAAAATCTTTTTGGCACTTGCTTGGAAGAATATGATAATGATGTTTGCCATACTATTGGTGCCATTCATGCTATTGAAATGAATTATTATGATGATATGCAAAACCACAAGCTTGGTGATGCTATGCTTGATGAGTATGAAATGTTTGAAGATTTATTTTTTGAAAATAATGCTTGTCCTAAGCTTGGGGATGCTTTGCATAATGAATATGATCCTTCTATTCCTTCGACTTTCGATAAGAAAATTTATTATGATGATTGCATGCTTTCCTATTTATGATGATTACAATGATGAAAGTGGGTTTGGAAGAGTGTCGAGTGATCCCACTATTTTGGAGGGTGTTGAATCTTATTACAATATTCATGAAAAGTGGACTTGGAGAGGTCATGACTTTATTTAGTGATACATCCACTATTTTGGAAGAGGTTTCAATTGACTATGATGAGGACAAAGTTGCTACTTATGATTATTATTATGATGACATGTATGCCATAAAGAGTAATAAATTTTCTATGCTTTTGGATCATGAAAAGAATGCTTTATATGATGGTTATATGGATGAATCTATTCATGATGCTACTGAAAATTATTATGAGATAGGAACTTATGATTCATTATGCTCTTGTTATGCTTAAATCTTTATCTTTTATGCTAGCATCATTGAACTCATCATGCCTAGCTAAAATGCATTAAAGAAAAGCGCTTGTTGGGAGACAGCCCAACACTTTTATCTACTGTATTTGTGCGTTCACATGATTACGCGACTATAGTAATCATGTTTTATTGTTTTTGTTTCAATAAAGTGCCAAGTAAAGCGTTTGGGATCATGTTGGGTGGTAGTTGATTTGATCTTGCTGAAAAACAGAAACTTTTGCGCTCATGAAAATAACTCTCATTTTTAACATAAGAGTGCTTTTGTAACATCCCAAATTTTCAATTTGGAATGTTATACATTAGATCATCATTGCATATCATATTTTGTTGCATTTTGGCTTGATCCTAGAAATTATACGCAACTCAAGGACCCATGGAGGGAGTTGGGGATTTCGTTATTTTCATATTTGAGTTTTTCTCAAATTTTGAAAAGAGGATCTTTTGATTTTAATTATTTTATCTTTGTATATTTCTTTTATAAAAAAAGAGAGAGGGAATAAAATGACTTTCCCAAAATAAAGAAATATTGGAGATTTAATAATAAAATCAAATAAGATTTTATTTCGGAGTTTTATCGCTATTTTATTTGGATTAGGAAAAATACGCGTTTTTCAAAATTGCATTTTAGGCCCAAATAAATGTTCACCTTGTGTGTCTTATTTTTAGAGGACGTGAAAAATTTATTTCGGGATTTTTGGAGTCCGTTTAGTATTTCTTTTCTTTCTTTTTCTCCATGTCAGAATTATTAAAAAACCCGACTTCGGGCCGTACCTGACCAGGATACCTCGGGCTGGCCCTTATAAACTGCGACCCCAGCGCCCCGCCAGCCCAGCCGCATCGCGCCCCCGAACCCTAACCCTAAGCCGCCGCCGCCGCCCCGCCGCACGACGCCGCCGCCGCCGATCCCGCCGCCCGACGCCGCCGTTGCCTCGCCCCACCGTCGACGCCGCCTCCGCCGCCACCACCTCACCGGACTCCGCCACCGCCGGAGGTAGCCCCACGCCGCCGCGGTTTTCCTCGGAAAACCGTATGGTTTTTAGAGAGCCCGATTTATTTTTTTAGATCGGTTCATCGGTTTTTCTCGGTTTAGTTTATTTAGCGGATGTTCGTCCGTACGTTCATTTTAAGGAACGGTTTTCACGGTTTAGCCGCAGACAACGAATGTTCGTTCGTTAGCCTGTTCGTCAGTTTTTCTTTTTCTCGGGTTTTTCGCAATTATTTTCAATTGTGATTTCTGATCCGATTTTTGTTTTAGTTTATCTTTTCACTCGTTTATCGGAATCAGGCAATTCAAGTGCCTAGAGTTTCGTTCGAAACCCTCTTTCCGTTTAACCAACTTAAACAAGTTTTTGCTACTGTAAAATTTGACTTAGGTCCAGATTAGTAGACGAAGCTTGTTTCTTTCGCCGTTTGAGTTTCGTTGCTTCGTTTGATTTGATTATTTTTGCAAACCGGAGTTCTTAAGTTGAACTTTCTGGTTAGATCACTTATTTGAGTTTTAACCATGCATTAGATGAGTGCTTATTATATGCTTGTTTGTTTGCGATAGAGTACCCAGAGTGCGCAGCGTGCTACTACAAGTCTCTAGGTTTCACGGATCATCGGCAAGGCAAGTAACACTTTGATAATACCTCTTTACTACCCAGTTTTATTGCATTAGATCAATCCTCAAACAATTGCATGGTTAGGATCTAATTAATATGTTGGTTTTTAGAAGTAGAACCTATTGTCCTGTTTATTATCGAACCTTTGGGAGTTACTTCTACGTTTGCTTGTATTGCTATGCTATGCCTGTAGACGTGGATTGGGTGAGTGTATCCTTGGCAGATGTGAGTATTGTTAATTAATGGTTAACTTAAGGTGGCAACTTTAATTTACATCTGAGTGGATTGAGGCACCTGGGGAATCCAGTGTTGCCTGTTTTTTTGGAAATCCCGGAGTACCGTGTGATTCACCTATGGACTGCCACCCAGGCTCAAAGGGATCATGAGATTATTAATGCTAGAAACTTCCATGTGCAGCCGCAAGCTACTATGGGTTCTAGCATAGTTGAGTATGTTGTGTGACCTCTTTCAGTGGTAGACTAGCAGATGTAGGGGATGTAGGTTGGTACTGTCTACCCAGAGTAAAGAGTTAATGCTTCTGAAAGACCATGTCTCGGTCATCCGTTTCTCAAACACCATGTAGTGCGAGAAATCCAACAGAGGAGATCGAGTCTTGCGGGGAAAAGTGCGCAAACCTCTGCAGAGTGTATAAACTAATCATGGTTAGTCGTGTCCCCGGTTATGGACGTTTTCAGTATCTAGTACTTGGATTATCATGTGAATCTCATCATGTTACTTAATCTAAATTGTTGGGTTTAATGGTGAAGCTTAATTGGGATTGAGTTGGAGGAACCTTCTCAATGTTTAACAACCACCATGATAGTTAAATGAAATTTATTCCTTTGTTGTAGGGAAAAATTAGCTTTATGCAAAACTGTAACCATAGAGATTTCCACCAGCCATATATGCATGTAGTGATAGCATTATTCTGTTCATTACTCTCTATGTGTTACATTGCCAGCATATTCCATGTGCTGGCCCGTTTTCGGGCTGCAACGTTCATGTTGCAGACTTTTCAGACGACGAGTAAGGTGCCTTAGGTTGTGATCTTTCACTCAGTAATGCCGTTGGACTTGATGGACTCGCTTTATCTTCCAATCCTTCCGCTGTTATCATTATTAGATGGCCTTAAGCCATATTTATTGTAATAAGTTCTCTTTTGAGACATTCGATGTAATAAGTGTGTGATTGCTACTCTGTTATAAATCCTTCAAGTACTATGCGTGTTAGCATTACCGATCCAGGGATGACACTAATGCACAGATATCAGACTGTTTGAGGTCTGGTCGCTACAAGATGGTATCAGAGCTCACGCTGACTGTAGGACACGACCACTAAGCTAAAGCCCTAGATCACTACTCTCTTCTTATTTCTAACTCCTCTCCCCTTTTCTACTCTTTAGGATGGCGGATGCAAGGAACAAGTTCGCGCAACCGGATGAAGATACACCTTTTGGACGCCACTTGAAGGAAGTCACTAGATACCTGAACATCAGAGTACCGAGCTTCACCGGGACCTACATCGCCACCTTGCTAGAAGAGGAGCGTTGGATGATTCAAATTCAAGTTCCAGGAAGGACGTTCATGCCAGTCACTGAGCCCATAGAGTTTTTCCTTTGATGCACCAACCTGGAGTCTAGGAAAGAGCGTGGCAGCCCACATCACCATGGGACGCATTGGAGAAGTTTACCATAAGGATCTCAAGGATACTATCTACCAGATTTGTGGGCGCCGAGATGAGCAATGGCAGATGATCAGCAACAGGAAGGATATATCTATTGCATCTTTCATCCAGGAGTTAAACCAGCACATTGGATGCTAGGAGAACAAGATGTGCGCAGCCATGATAGATCTGAAGAAGGCAATGACCAGGATCACGGAGCTGGAAGAAGAACTCAAGTCTACACGCGATGAATATGAGGAGGAAATGATGACACCTGTGGAGAAGAATGATGATCTAAAGAAGAAGCTAAAAGTATTCATGGGATACCCCACGCCAAGAGGAGATGACGATGATTCCACTTGCCCGGAGAACTACATCATCATCGACGACACCGACTCGGACCCGAACGATAGCGATGATGATTTTGTTGATGAAGCTGGAGCAGATATCATGGAGTCTTCGACCGATCAATTTTTCTAGATGACCACCATAATAGTAGTAGTATTCCCCCATGTATATAGTATAGTCCGAGCACTTTTGTAACGATAGTTAGACCATTGTATGCCTTGTTTGAATTGATTGAAGTGATACGTTTGTGTTTGTCTCATGTGCATATGGGTAGTGTTTTCTCTCTAGACCTCATTCTATTCTATTTTCTCATCTTTTCTAAACCCTCAGATGCCTCCGAGACGTGACAATGGATTTGCTTTCCAATCGGAGCTCACTCAGTTGATCCAGCAGCAAAATGCATTGATGCAGATACTAGTACAGAATCAGAATCAGGGGAACAACAATACAAAAACCCACCACCACCACCACCTGTTGATCACTTATCCCGTTTCTTGAGGCTTAATCCGCCGGTGTTCTCCAGTAGCACCGAGCCGATAGTTGCAGATGATTGGCTCCGCAAGATTGGAAGGGAGTTGACCACTGCAGGATGCACAGATACAGAGAGAGTGTGCTTTGCCGCACATCAGCTTGATGGACCCACATCATCATGGTGGGAGAATTTCATAGCCACTTACCCCATCGACACTGTCACATGGGATCAGTTTCAGCAGGCTTTCCATACTGCTCATGTTTCAGCAGGAGCTATGGCCATGAAGAAGCGTTAGTTTCGCAACTTGCGCCAAGGAGGACGCACAGTTGGCCAGTATGTGGATGATTTTAGTAAGCTAGTACGTTATGGCCCAGATGACGTTGCTACGGATGCAGCTAAGCAGGAGAAGTTTCTGGAAGGACAGAATGATGACCTGAGCATGCAGTTGATCGTGGCAACCTTCAACAACTACCAGGAGTTGGTAGACCGAGCTCTCATGATTGAAGGGAAGTAGCAGCAGATTGACAGCCACAAGAGGAAGTATGGACAAGGAAAGTACAATTCTGGAGCTCAGCAAAAGCCTCGTTTTACCCCGAACTCAGGAGGACCTTTTCAGCATACCCATGGAGGTCACAATCACAATGGAGGGAGATCGCACAACCATAGTGGCCCCAAGAATGCAATGGGAATGGAGGAAGCAACAGACAGAACCGTAGCAACCGATCAACACCAGCCAAGAGGGATCTAAGCCACATTACCTGTTTTAAGTGCGAGAAGACTGGACATTATGCCACTGAATGTCCTAAAGCAAAGAATGGAAATGGAAATGGAAGCTCTGGGAAGAAGCCCAACCCTTTCAATAGGGGACAGGTGAACCACGTTAACGTGGAGGAGGTTGAAGCCCAGCCAGATGCAGTAATAGGTAAGTTTTTGGTTAAGTCATTTACTGCAATCGTTC
Source organism: Triticum aestivum (assembly GCF_018294505.1). Taxonomy (NCBI): domain Eukaryota; kingdom Viridiplantae; phylum Streptophyta; class Magnoliopsida; order Poales; family Poaceae; genus Triticum; species Triticum aestivum. The sequence goes on from NC_057801.1 coordinate 229,353,668, forward strand.
TTTTTGATACTGGTGCATCGCATTCATACATATCAAGGGGATTTGTGGATAAGTATAAAATGCCAACCCAAGCCCTTAGGTCACCCATGTTAGTAACCTCGCCAGGAGCTGAGTATATGGCTAATCTATGGTGTGATCGGTTACCATTAAGGATTGGTAACTACATGTTTCCCTCAGACCTAATAGTATTGGAGTCATAAGTATTGGATGTGATATTAGGCATGGATTGGTTATGGAAGTATGGAGGGAACATTGACCGCACTAGTAAGTCAATTTTGCTTACCACCCCAGAAGGAAGAAGAATCAAGTATGTATCCCGGCATGTGCCGAAGAGGACTCAAGTGAATTCCTTATCAAGAGTTGTACAGGAGCAGGTACCAGTGGTGAAGGATTTCCCCGATGTATTTCCAGAAGAGTTGCCAGGCATGCCATCGGATAGAGACATTAGGTTTTTGATTGAGCTTTTGCCAGGCACATGGCCAATATCTAAGAGACTGTACAGGATGCCCGCAAAGGATCTGGAAGAAATTAAGAAGCAGATTAAGGAGTTACTGGATAAAGGCTATATTCGCCCAAGTTCGTCACCTTGGGGATCACCAGTGCTTCTAGTGGAGAAGAAGGATGGATCGTTGAGGATGGTTGTTGACTATTGAGGATTGAATGAAGTAACAATCAAGAACAAGTACCCACTACCGATGATCAATGATTTGTTTGACTAGTTGCAAGGAGCTAAGGTATTTTCCAAAATCGATTTGCAATCAGGATACCACCAGCTGAAGATTCGAAAGAAGGATATACCTAAGACAGCTTTTACCACAAGGTATGGGCTATATGAGTATACCGTTATGTCATTTGGTCTGACTAACGCACCTGCCTATTTTATGAACATGATGAACAAGGTGTTTATGGAATTGCTGGATAAGTTCGTCGTGGTGTTCATTGATGATATTTTGGTCTACTCGAAGAATGAAGAGGAGCATAAGGAGCATTTGCGTTTGGTACTTGGGAAGCTCAGAGAACATCAGTTATATGCCAAATTCAGCAAGTGTGAGTTTTGGTTGAAGGAAGTTGGATTCCTCGGACATGTTATATCCGGAGAAGGAATAGCAGTAGACCCCACAAAAGTTGTCACTGTGACAAATTGGGAAGCCCCCACATCAGTTGGAGAGATCTGGAGTTTTCTTGGACTCGCAGGATACTACCGGAGGTTCATTGAGAATTTCTCGAAGATTGCAAAACCCATGACAGAGTTGTTGAAGAAGGACACCAAATTCAATTGGACTGAGGAATGTGAGGCCAGTTTCCAGGAGTTGAAGAAACGTTTGGTTACATCACCGGTGTTGATTCTGCCAGATTAGCACAAGGATTATGAAGTATATTGCGACACTTCACGTCGAGGACTTGGGGCAGTGCTTATGCAGGAGGGAAGAGTTGTATCATATGCCTCCCGACAACTTAAGCCCCATGAGTTGAATTATGCTACACATGATTTGGAGTTAGCAGCCGTAGTGCATGCGTTGAAGACATGGAGACATTTTCTCATCGAAAACCATTGTGAGGTGTACATGGATCACAAGAGTTTGAAGTACATTTTCACAGAGAAGGAGTTGAATCTCAGGCAAAGGAGATGGCTGGAGCTCATTAAGGATTATGATATGAGATTGCATTATCACCCAGGAAAGGCTAACGTAGTAGCCGATGCATTGAGCCGCAAGAGCCATGTCAACACACTCATGACTGGAGAGTTACCCAAGGAGTTGGCCGAGGATCTTCACGAGCTATGTTTGGAGATAGTTCCGAGAGGCTATGTAGCAGCTTTAGAGATTCAATCTACGTTGATGGATAAGATCAGAGAAGCTCAGAAGACCGACAAGGAGATTGCCGGGATAAAGCAGAAGATGAGCAAAGGAAAATCTAAGGGTTTTCATGAGGATGAGCATGATACCTTATGGTTTGAGGACCGCGTTTATGTGCCTAATGACCCGGAGATTAGGAAGTTGATTCTGCAGGAGGACCATGATTCACCGTATTCGATTCACCCAGGAAATACCAAGATGTATCTGGATTTGAAGGACACTTTCTGGTAGACCGGAATGAAGAAGGATATTGCAGAGTATGTAGCAGTTTGTGATGTATGTTAGAAAGTAAAGGCAGAGCATTAGAAGCCAGCAGGATTGCTACAACCATTGCCGATACCCGAATGGAAGTGGGATAAGCTAGGCATGGATTTTATCATGGGATTGCCCAGGACACATTCAGGCTATGACTCGATATGGGTTGTAGTTGACTGTTTGACGAAGGTAGCTCATTTCATCCCAGTGAAGACCACTTATACAAGTGCTAAGTTGGCAAAGATATACATGACCAGGATCGTATGTCCGCATGGAGTTCCGAGGACCATTGTATCAGATAGAGGAACCCAGTTTACCTCAAAGTTCTGGAATCAGTTGCACGAAACTTTGGGTACCAGGCTAGAATTCAATATAGCCTTTCATCCACAGACAGATGGACAGACCGAGAGAGTCAATCAGATTCTGGAGGACATTCTGAGAGCTTGTGCGCTAGTGTAACATCCCAAATTTCCAATTTGGAATGTTATACGTAGATCATCATGCATATCATTTTTTTTTTGCATTGTGGCTCGATCTTAGAAATTCTACGCAACTCAAGGACCCTCGAAGAGAGTTGGGGATTTCGTTATTTTCATATTTGGGGTTTTTCTCAAATTTTGAAAATAGGATCATTGATTATATTTATTTTATCTTCAATTATTTCTACTACCAAAAATTCAGAGAGGGAATAAAATGACTTTCCCAAAATAAAGAAATAATGAAGATTTAATAAAAAATCAAATAAGGTTTATTTTGGAGTTTTTCGCTTTTTATTTGAATTTAGGAAACTGCGTGTTTTTCAAAAATTGCATTTACGCCCCAAATAAATGTTCATCTAGTCCGGCTCGATTTTAGAAGTCGGGGAAAATTTATTTCGGGATTTTTGGAGTCCGTTTAGTATTTCTTTTTATTTTTCTACCGAGTGTAATGTTTAAAAAAAACGCGCACCGACTCTGGGCCGTACCCGAGCGGGACTCCGCTCGGGGGCGCTTTATAAAGCGCGGGACCCCGGCGCCCAGCCCTCCAGATCGCGACGCCGCCAGCCCGCCAGATCGCCCCGCCGCCCCGGCCCACCCGCAAACCCTAACCCTAGCCGCTGCCACCAGCCACCGCCGCCCGCCGCCACCACCCGCCCGACGCCCCGCCGCCCCGCATCCCGAGGTTCGCCGCCGCCTCGAATCGCGTGCCGCCGGTTTTCTTAAAAACCGGGCGGTTTTTCTTTACGGTTTTTTTAGATTCGTTTTATTTTAGTTTTCGGTTTTTTTGGTTTAGGTTAATTAGCGGACGTTCGTCCGTTAGATTGTCTTAGCGAACGCTTTTCGTCAGATTCGTTAAATTAACGAACGTTCGTTCGTTAATCTGTTCTTCGTTTTTTTTTCTTTTCTCGGATTTTCCGCGGTTATGTTCTGATCGCGATTTCTGATCCGGTTTTCGTTTTAGTATAACTTTTTGCTCGTTTATCGGAATCAGGAGATTCAAGCGCCTGGAGTTTCATCTCAAAGCCCTCTTTCCGAATAATCTACTTAAACAAGTTTTTGCTTCTGTAAAATTTGACTTAGATCCAGATTAGTAAAACGAAGCTGTTTTCTTTCACCGTTTGACTTTCGTTGCTTTATTCGATTTGATTCTTTTTGCAAACCGGAGTTCTTAAGTTGAACATTCTGGTTGGATCTTTTGTTCGAGTTTTACCTGTGCATTAGATGAGTACTTATTGTATGCTTGTTTGTTTGTCTGCGATAGAATACCCGGAGTGCGCCGCCTGTTACTTCGAGTCTCTAGGTTTCGCGGATCATCAGCAAGGCAAGTAACACCTGATCATACCTTTTCTACTACCCAGTTTTTATGCGTTAGACCTATCCTCAACCATTGCATGAATAGGATCTAATTAAATTGTGGGATGGGAAGTAGACGAGGTAGTACCTATCACCTGTTTTATTATCAAACCTTTGGGAGTTACTTCTAGATTTGCTTATTATGCCATGCTATGCTAGTAGACGTGGATTGGTTGAGTGAATACCCATGACAGATGTGAGATTGTTAATTACTGGTTTATTTAAGGTGGCAACCTAAACACACATCTGGGTGGATTGAGGCACCTGTTTTCTAGCAGGACTTGCCTGTATTTCTTCGGACCGCCACCCAGGCTCAAAGGGATCATGAGATTATTCAAACTAGAAACTTACATGTGCAGGTACGGTCTACCCCTTATGTAAGGTGCAAGTGCTTCTGAAAGACTATGTCTCGGTCATCCGTTTCTCAAACATCATGTAGTGCGAGGAATCAAACGGAGGCGATCGAGTCATGTGGGGAAAGTGCGCAAACCTCTGCAGAGTGTATAAACTAATCATGGTTAGCCGTGTCTCCGGTTATGGACATCTTGAGTATCTAGTACTTGATTATCATGTGAATCTCATCATGTTACTTTAATTAATATTGTTGGGTTTTAATGAGTACTTCTTAATTGGGATTGAGGATGCTGTCAACCATTCTCAATGTTTAACAACCACCACGATAGTTAAATAAATTATTTCCTTTGCAGTAGGGAAAAATTGGCTTTACGCAAAACTGCAACCATAGAGCTTTACCACCAGCCAAATATGCATGTAGTATAGCCAATCTCCATTGTTATTCTCTATTTGTTACATTGCCAGCATATTCCATGTGCTGAACCGTTTTCGGGCTGCAACGTTTCATGTTGCAGACTTTTCAGACGACGAGTAAGGTGCTTTTAGGTCGTGGTTCTATACTCAGTGATGCCGTTGGAGTTGATGGACTCGCTTATCTTCCAAGCCTTCCGCTGTTATCATTTTAGTGGCCTTAAGCCATATTTATTTCAATAAGTTCTCTTTTGAGACATTCGATGTAATAAGTGTGTGATTGCTACTCTGTTATAAATCTTCCAAGTACTGTGTGGTGTCAGCATTACTGATCCAGGGATGACACTGAGCACAGAGATCAGACTGTTTGAGGTCTGGTCGCTACAAGGTGGTATCAGAGCACACACTGACTGTAGGACACGGCCACTAAGCTTAAGCCCTAGATCACTACTCTTTCTTCTCATTTCTGACTTCTCATCCTTTCTATTCTTTAGGATGGCGGATGCAAGGATCAAGTTCACGCAACCAGATGAGAATTCATCTTTTGGATGTCACCTGAAGGAAGCCGCTAGATACTTGAACATAGAGTACCAAGCTTCACTTGAGCTTTCAACGCCACTTTACCCGAAGAGGAGCGCTGGAGGATTCAAGTCTACATTCCAGGAAGGACGTTTACACCAGTCACGGAGCCAATAGAGTTTACCTTTGATGTACCAACATGGAGCCTAGGAAAGAGCATGGCAGCTCACATAGCCATGGGACGAATTGGAGAAGTTTATCGCAACGATCTCAAGAATACTATCTACCAGATTTGTGGGCGCCGAGATGAGCATTGGGAGATGATCGCCACCAGGAGGGACAGATCCATCGCAGCTTACATTCAGGAGTTAAACCAACACATCCTATGCCAGGAGAACCAGATGTGCGCAGATATGGAGGAGCTACAGAAGGCTATGACCAGGATCAAGGAGCTAGAAGTAGAACTCAAGGCTACGCGTAAAGACTATATGGAAGAAATCGTCTCTCTAGTAAGACAGAACGGTGACCTTAAGGAGAAGATTGGAGTATTCATGGGAGGTTCAGCACCCAAATGAGAAGAGGATGAACCTACCTGTCCAGATAATTATATCATCATCGACGACACCGACTCAGATCCTGATGATAGCGATGATGACTATGAAGCTGGAGCAGATATCATGGAATCTGCATCGGAGCAATTTTTCTAGTTAACCACCATAACAGTAGTAGAATTTTCCACCATTTAACTGTTTTAGTCCAAGCACTTTTGTAACGATAGTTAGACCGTTGTATGCCCTTGTTTGAATAGATTGGAATGATATTGTGTGCTTTTGTCTCATGTGCATATGGGTAGTGTTATCTCACTAGACCTCATTCTATTCTTAACTCTCACCTTTAAACCCTCAGATGCCTCCGAGACGCGATCCCGAGTTTGTTTTCCCGCCAGAGATCACTCAGTTGATTCAACAGCAGAATACCTTGATTCAAACATTGGTACAGAACCAAGGCAACAACAACAACAGTCCACCACCACCACCTGTTGACCATCTGGCACGTTTCTTAAGGTTGAACCCGCCGGTGTTTTCCAGTAGCACCGAGCCTATAGTAGCAGATGATTGGCTCCGTAAGATAGGGAGGGAGTTGACCACTGCAGGATGCACAGATGGAGAGAAGGTGAAGTTTGCCGCGCATCATCTTGACGGACCCGCAGCAGCATGGTGGGAGAATTTTACAGCCACTTACCCTGTAGACACTGTCACATGGAATCAGTTTCAGCAAGCTTTTCGTACTGCCCATGTTTTAGCCGGAGCTATGGCCATGAAGAAGCGTGAGTTTTGCAACTTACGCCAAGGAGGACGGACAGTTGGCCAGTATGTGGATGATTTTAGTAAACTAGCATGTTATGCCCCAGATGACATTGCTACGGAGGCAGCTAAGCAGGAGAAGTTTCTAGAAGGACTGAATGATGAGCTGAGCTTGCAGTTGATGGTATCCACTTTCAATAATTACCAAGAGTTAGTAGATCGTGCTCTTATGATTGAAGGGAAGCAGCAGCAGATTGATAATCGTAAGAGGAAGTATGCACAGGGGGAGTATAATTCTGGAGCTCAGCAGAAGCCACGTTTTGCCCCAAAGTCAGGAGGACATTTTCAGCATACTCATGGAGGAGGCAGCTCGCACAATCACAATGGCACAAAGAATGGGAACGGGAATGGAGGAAGCAATGGACAAAGCCGCACCACCCCGTCAACACCATCCAAAGCAGACCTGAGCCATATCACCTGTTATAAGTGCCGCAAGACGGGGCATTATGCAAATGATTGTCCTAAAGGACAAAATGGAAATGGCAATGGAAGCTCCGGAAAGAAGTCGAACCCTTTCAACAGGGGGAAAGTGAACCACGTTACCGTGGAGGAGGTTGAAGCTCAGCCAGATGCAGTAATAGGTAAGTTTTTGGTTAAGGCATTTACTGGAGTTGTTCTTTTTGATACTGGTGCATCACATTCATACATATCAAGGGGATTTGTGGATAAATATAAATTGCCAACCCAAGCACTTAGGTCACCCATGCTAGTAACCTCACCCAGAGCAGAGTATACGGCTAGTAAATGGTGTGATCGACTGCCATTAAGGATTGGACACCATGTATTTCCCTCGGACCTAATAGTTTTGGAATCGCAAGGTTTGGATGTGATATTAGGCATGGATTGGTTATTGAAGTATGGAGGGAACATTGATTGCGCCAGTAAGACAATTTGGATTACAACACCAGAAGGGATAAGGATCAAGTATGTATCACGGCATGAGCCGAGGAGAGCACATGTAAATTCCTTATCAGGAGTTGTGCAGGAGGAAGTACCAGTGGTAAGGGATTTCCCCGATGTATTTCCAGAGGAGTTGCCAGGCATGCCACCAGATAGGGACATTGAGTTCTTAATTGAGCTACTGCCAGGCACTGGGCCAATATCCAAGAGACCGTACAGGATGCCAGGCCAAGATTTGGAGGAAATCAAGAAGCAGATTAAGGAGTTGTTGGATAAAGGTTTTATTCGTCCAAGTTCTTCACCTTGGGGATCGCCAGTACTTCTAGTGGAGAAGAAGGATGGATCGTTAAGAATGGTTGTTGATTACCGTGGATTGAATGAAGTAACAATCAAGAACAAGTACCCACTACCAATGATCAAGGATCTGTTTGATCGGTTGCAAGGAGCTAAGGTGTTTTCCAAGATCGATTTGTGATCAGGGTACCATCAGTTGAAGATTCGGGAGCAAGATATACCAAAGACGGCTTTTACCACCAGGTACGGGCTGTATGAGTATACCGTTATGTCATTTGGTCTGACTAACGCCCCAGCATATTTTATGAACATGATGAACAAGGTGTTTATGGAGTTTTTGGATAAGTTGGTCATGGTGTTCATTGATGATATTTTGGTTTACTCAAAGAATGAAGAGGAACACAAGGAGCACTTGCGATTAGTACTCGAGAAGCTCAAGGAACATCAGCTATACGCCCAGTTCATCAAGTGTGAGTTTTGGTTGAAGGAATTTGGATTTCTCGGACATGTTATATCCGGAGAAGGTATCACAGTAGACCCCACTAAAGTAGTCACTGTGACAAACTGGGAAGCACCAACCACAGTTGGAGAGATCAGGAGTTTCCTTGGACTCACAGGATACTACCGAAGATTAATTGAAAATTTCTCGAAGATTGCGAAGCCTATGACAGAGTTGTTGAAGAAGGATACTAAGTTCATTTGGACTGAGGAGTGTGAGGCTAGTTTCCAGGAATTTAAGAAATGTTTGGTTACCTCACCAGTGTTGATTCTGCCAGATCAGACTAAGGATTATGAAGTGTATTGCAACGCTTCACGACGAGGACTTGGAGCAGTGCTTATGCAGGAGGGTAGAGTTGTTTCGTATGCTTCACGACAGCTTAAGCTCCATGAGTTGAATTATGCTACTCATGATTTGGAGTTAGCAGCCGTAGTGCATGCACTGAAAACATGGAGACATTTTCTCATTGGAAATCATTGTGAGGTGTACACGGATCACAAGAGTTTGAAGTACATCTTCACGCAGAAGGAGTTAAATCTCAGGCAGAGGAGATGGTTGGAACTTATTAAGGATTATGATATGAGATTGCATTATCACCCCGGGAAGGCTAATGTTGTAGCAGACGCGTTGAGCCGCAAGAGCCATGTCAATACTCTAATGACGGGAGAAATACCCAAGGAGTTAGCCGAGGACCTCCGAGAGCTATGTTTGGAAATAGTTCCGAGAGGCTATGTAGCAGCATTGGAGATTCAGTCTACATTGATGGATAAAATCAGAGAAGCTCAAAAGGCAGATACGAAGGTTGCCACTATTAAGGAACGGATGAGAAAAGGAAAGGCTAAGGGATTTCGTGAGGATGAGTACGATACCCTACGATTTGAGGACCGTGTTTATGTGCCCAATAACCCGGAGATCAGGAAGTTGATTCTGCAAGAGGCACATGATTCACCATATTCGATTCACCCCGGGAACACAAAGATGTATTTGGATTTGAAGGAAACATTCTGGTGGACCGGAATGAAGAAAGATTTTGCGGAGTATGTAGCAGTTTGTGATGTTTGTCAGAGGGTGAAACCAGAACATCAGAAGCCAGCTGGATTGTTGCAGCCATTGCCTATACCCGAATGGAAGTGGGACAAACTAGGCATGGATTTCATCACGGGATTGCCCAGGACTCGTTCAGGCTATGACTCGATTTGGGTTGTAGGTGATCGTTTGACGAAGGTAGCTCATTTCATTCCAGTAAAGACTACCTACAGCAGTGCCAAATTGGCTAAGATATACATGACCAGGATTGTATGTTTGCATGGAGTTCCGAGGAGTATCATATCAGATAGAGGAACCCAATTTACCTCAAAGTTCTGGAAGCAGTTGCACGAAACTTTGGGAACTAGGCTGGAGCTTAGCACAGCTTTTCATCCACAGACAGATGGACAGACCGAGAGAGTCAATCAGATTTTGGAGGATATGCTTAGAGCTTGTGTTTTGGATTATGGATCAAGTTGGGATGAGAACCTACCATACGCGGAGTTTTCTTACAACAACAGTTATCAGTCCAGTTTGAAGATGGCCCCTTTCGAAGCCTTGTACGGAAGGAGGTGCAGAACCCCGTTGTTGTGGGATGAGGTTGGAGACCGCCAGTTGTTTGGACCAGATTTGATTAAGGAGTCTGAACAGAAAGTAAAGTTGATTCGCGATAGGCTCAAGGTAGCTCAGTCAAGTTAGAAGAGCTTTGCAGATTCGAAACGCAAGGAGACATAATACGAAGTCAGAGACAGAGTTTATCTTCAAGTATCTCCACTTCGAGGAGTTAAACGTTTTGGAGTTAAAGGAAAGTTAGCGCCACGTTTTGTGGGGCCATACAAGGTTTTGGAACGCATGGGAGAAGTAGCATACAAGTTGGAATTACCTGAGGGATTGTCAGGAGTTCACGATGTGTTCCATGTTTCACAGTTGAAGAAGTGTCACGCAGAGATGGCCGATATATCACTGAGAGATACGGTGCCATTGGAAACGATTCAGTTGAAAGAAGATCTGACCTATGAAGAGAAACCTGTCAAGATTTTGGATTATGCCAGCAGAGTTACCCGCAGCAAGGTTATCAAGTTTTGCAAAGTTTAGTGGAGCCACCACACCGAGGAAGAAGCCACCTGGGAACGAGAGGAAGATCTGCTCAAGGACCACCCTCACCTATTTGCTAGCCAACCCAAATCTCGAGGGCGAGATTCATCTTAAGGGGGGTAGGTTTGTAACATCCCAAATTTCCAATTTGGAATGTTATACGTAGATCATCATGCATATCATATTTTTTTGCATTGTGGCTCGATCCTAGAAATTCTACGCAACTCAAGGACCCTCGGAGAGAGTTGGGGATTTCGTTATTTTCATATTTGGGGTTTTTCTCAAATTTTGAAAATAGGATCATTGATTTTATTTATTTTATCTTCAATTATTTCTACTACCAAAAATTCAGAGAGGGAATAAAATGACTTTCCCAAAATAAAGAAATAATGAAGATTTAATAAAAAAATCAAATAAGGTTTATTTTGGAGGTTTTCGCTTTTTATTTGAATTTAGGAAAAATGCGCGTTTTTCAAAAATTGCATTTAGGCCCCAAATAAATGTTCATCTAGTCCGGCTTGATTTTAGAAGTCGGGGAAAATTTATTTCGGGATTTTTGGAGTCCGTTTAGTATTTCTTTTTATTTTTCTACCGAGTGTAATGTTTTAAAAAAACGCGCACCGACTTCGGGCCGTACCCGAGCGGGACTCCGCTCGGGGGCGCTTTATAAAGCGCGGGACCCCGGCGCCCAGCCCGCCAGATCACGATGCCGCCAGCCCATACCGCCGCCCCGGCCCACCCGCAAACCCTAACCCTAGCCGCTAGCCGCCGCTGCCGCCGCCGGAGCCGCCGCCCCGCATCCCGAGGTTTGCCGCCGCCTCGAATCACGTGCCGCCGGTTTTCTTAAAAACCGGGCGGTTTTTCTTTATGGTTTTTTTCGGTTTTTTAGATTCATTTTATTTTAGTTTTCGGTTTTTTTGGTTTAGGTTAATTAGCGGACGTTTGTCCGTTAGATCGTCTTAGTGAACGCTTTTCGTCAGATTCGTTAAATTAACGAACGTTCGTTCGTTAATCTGTTCGTCGTTTTTTTTTCTTTTCTTGGATTTTCCACGGTTATTTTTTGATCGTGATTTCTGATCCGATTTTTGTTTTAGTATAACTTTTCGCTCGTTTATCGGAATCAGGCGATTCAAGCGCCTGGAGTTTTGTCTCGAAACCCTCTTTAAAAATAATCTACTTAAACAAGTTTTTGCTTCTGTAAAATTTGACTTAGATCCAGATTAGTAAAACGAAGCTGTTTTCTTTCGCCGTTTGACTCTCGTTGCTTTATTCGATTTGATTCTTTTTGCAAACCGGAGTTCTTAAGTTGAACATTCTGGTTGGATCTTTTTTTCGAGTTTTACCTGTGCATTAGATGAGTACTTATTGTATGCTTGTTTGTTTGTCTGCGATAGAATACCCGGAGTGCGCCGCCTGTTACTTCGAGTCTCTAGGTTTCGCGGATCATCAGCAAGGCAAGTAACACTTGATCATACCTTTTCTACTACCCAGTTTTTATGCATTAGACCTATCCTCAACCATTGCATGAATAGGATCTAATTAAACTGTGGGATGGGAAGTAGACGAGGTAGTACCTATCACCTGTTTTATTATCAAACCTTTGGGAGTTACTTCTACGTTTGCTTATTATGCCATGCTATGCTAGTAGACGTGGATTGGGTGAGTGAATATCCATGACATATGTGAGATTGTTAATTACTGGTTTATTTAAGGTGGCAACCTAAACACACATCTGGGTGGATTGAGGCACCTGTTTTCTAGCAGGACTTGCCTGTATTTCTTCGGACCGCCACCCATGCTCAAAGGGATCATGAGATTATTCAAACTAGAAACTTACGTGTGCAGGTACAGTCTACCCCTTATGTAAGGTGCAAGTGCTTCTGAAAGACTATGTCTCGGTCATCCGTTTCTCAAACATCATGTAGTGCGAGGAATCAAATGGAGGCGATCGAGTCATGTGGGGAAAGTGCACAAACCTCTGCAGAGTGTATAAACTAATCATGGTTAGCCGTGTCTCCGGTTATGGACATCTTGAGTATCTAGTACTTGATTATCATGTGAATCTCATCATGTTACTTTAATTAATATTGTTGGGTTTTAATGAGTACTTCTTAATTGGGATTGAGGATGCTGTCAACCATTCTCAATGTTTAACAACCACCATGATAGTTAAATAAATTATTTCCTTTGCAGTAGGGAAAAATTGGCTTTACGCAAAACTGTAACCATAGAGCTTTACCACCAGCCAAATATGCATGTAGTATAGCCAATCTCCATTGTTATTCTCTATGTGTTACATTGCCAGCATATTCCATGTGCTGACCCATTTTCGGGCTGCAACGTTTCATGTTGCAGACTTTTCAGATGACGAGTAAGGTGCTTTTAGGTCGTGGTTCTATACTCAGTGATGCCGTTGGAGTTGATGGACTCGCTTATCTTCCAAGCCTTCCGCTGTTATCGTTTTAGATGGCCTTAAGCCATATTTATTTCAATAAGTTCTCTTTTGAGACATTCGATGTAATAAGTGTGTGATTGCTACTCTGTTATAAATCCTCCAAGTACTGTGTGGTGTCAGCATTACTGATCCAGGGATGACACTGAGCACAGAGATCATACTGTTTGAGGTCTGGTCGCTACAGCTAGATTATGGATCTAGTTGGGATGACAATTTTCCATATGCAGAGTTCTCTTACAACAACAATTATTAATCTAGTTTGAAGATGGCCCCTTTCGAAGCTTTGTACGAAAGGAGGTGCATGACACCGTTGTTATGGGATGAAGTTGGAGACCGCCAGTTGTTTGGACCAGATCTGATTAAGGAGTCCGAAGAGATGGTTAAGCTGATTCGCGATAGGCTCAAGGTAGCCCAGTCCAGGCAGAAGAGCTACGCGGATTCTAAACGCAAGGAGACAGTTTACGAAGTCGGAGACAGAGTTTATCTTCGTGTATCCCCACTTTGAGGAGTTAAGCGTTTTGGAGTTAAGGAAAAGTTAGCACCACGTTTTGTGGGACCATACAAAGTTTTGGAACGTATGGGAGAAGTTGCTTACAAGGTGGAGTTGCCTGAAGGATTGTCAGGAGTTTCTGATGTGTTCCATGTTTCCCAGTTGAATAAGTGCCACACAGAGATGGCTGATATTCCTCTGAGAGATACAGTGCCACTAGAAGCGATTCAGTTGGATAGCGATTTGACCTATGAGGAGAAACCAGTCAAGATTCTCGAGTTTGCCAGCCGAGTCACACGCATCAAGGTTATCAAGTTCTGCAAAGTTCAGTGAAGCCACCATACCGAGGATGAAGCCACCTGGGAGCGAAAGGAAGATCTACGGAAGGACCACCCTCACCTATTTTCTAGCCATCCCGAATCTCGAGGGCGAGATTCATCTTAAGGGGGGTAGGTTTGTAAC